>NC_142017.1:13524689-13654689 GCF_049901735.1 Notechis scutatus | reverse complement strand
AACAGGATCACAGCTCACCAGCTCAAATCCCCCAGCAACTAAAACTAACCTGAGCACAACCAAGCCCCCACCTGAACAGAACACACCCACAGCCAATCAGAACATAGCCAAGCCCCCACCCAATCAAGTCACACCTCCACTAACAGTTAAAAGGAAGACGCAGCTGCAAGCTCACATTACTCCGAGAAGCACAAAGCCGAAGACACAAGCCTGAAGATGATGAATGAGACTTCATCGAAACGTTGCCTAGATACTTCCAATTTTACGCGGGAGAAAACCCGAATAACCAAAGATCCATATATATACAGTATATATACTGTATATATATATACTGTATATATAAATTTAAATGAACACCTTCTTGCTAAGCAAGGGTTACAAATTCTTACTGATGAAATAAACTCCCCCCCCCCAAGTATATCTTTAAAAACAAAGAAGATATTTTCAGGGACATCTCATGGGGAAGGCATGATATTGTTTCATTTATTTAATTGTAGGTTGGCCAAGTGCCAACTCTCTCCAGCAGTCTACAACCTATCTGGCCTCCATTAAATCCCAGGAGGTGCTATGGGAACAAAGTTATTCTGATGGAACTTTTTCAGATAGAGATATATAGCCAGTCAAGGATGCTTTTGCATGATGGAAAGATGCCAACAACAAAATCAGCAGTGGTCCTTCTACAATTTTCCAGCAATAAAGAGGTCAACACACTCCAGAAAAAAAGCAATATGGAAAGACATTTTCAGAAAATAAGAAAATAGAAGCTTTTCTTGCAAAGAAGTAAAACTTTTGAGAAGCTTTCAACATAGTGTTATTTTTTTTTCCTTACAGAGCTATCTCATTGGTTTCTCTCCCTCCTCTTCCTCATTTATTTGTTTGCAGGCTAAGGGTTCAAATACACTGCAGTTGAATTGTGTTCCTTATCAAATTCCAGATTTCACATCTTAATCATTATTTTCCCTCTTTTTTCCTCTTCTTCCTTTGTGCCTTCCTTCTTTACCAAAAAGAATTGGCATCTTTTCATTCTCTACAATTTACATCTTTTCATTCTTTACAAGTTTAAAATTGCAGCAGAAAATACTTTGAGCCTGTACAGAATGGAAGAGACCAAATGATACCCATACAGATTTTTCTTAAAAAAAGGACACTACATGTAGATAGACCATAGATAGTGAAATTCTGGACTCTGTGATCCACTCCAAACATCCCCATTGTTCAGTCTTGATTTTGATCTTGATTTTGAAGATCTAAGATGTTGGACTGGCATAAGTAAGTAAAACAAGAAAAGAATCATTAGCTAAAAGGATCAGTATTTGATCCTTATAAGTATTGTTCGAAGCCTTTTTTTTTAATGGATAAACCTGCCAGTTCAAAAACCTAACAGACATAACAGAAAACACAAAAGGAAGAGGAAGAAGAAAAGACAATATGAATGCAGATAATGAGGCCAGGTTAATTTATGTTGCCATCATCGTGTTGCTGGGAAAAAGACAGTGCTGTCTTCCAATGGCCCTTTTGTGTCTAGCTTCTAACAGAGGGAAGGTTTTAATTTTAAATAGTTATTAGAAGTAAATGAAAATGATCGAGCAGCAATTTAATGTTCTTGTGTCTGTAATTTTGTCCAAAAAGGTTGAGATCAAGACAGCTACTGATGCAAATTCATTTCATTTTTTTTTAAATGTTCTATTGAATATCCAAATGAAAGGAGGGGAATCCCCTGTGGCTTTGGCAAGCACAGCGAAAGTTGAAATGATAAAGTGGAGCAAAAAAGAATAATATTGAAGGGGCTCCAGGAGAATTAATAAAAAGAGAAATACCAATCTCAAGCAGTGAGCAATCATAAACTTCTTCATATCTAAGATACTTAAATTTTATTTGAACTCTAATCCTCTGTGCTTTTTTCAAATGTTTTCTGAAGTTCAGTTATATTAGAAAGTAATGCCGTATTGCTATTTTCCTACTATATAAATACTAAACTAAGTTGCAGTGTTTGACAGATTTATATTTACCAGAGTGTATTTTGCAAGAACCACATGGCATCAGGCATTTTAATCTATTCTATGTAGCATGCCCTCATAAAACAAACCATATTAACAACTTGGGTAGGGTGAAGGAATGCAGAGTTGTCTGAATAAGCTTTTCTCTAACTACTTCTATCCATCTGTTTTTGAAATAACATATTAGGCAGTTGATTGTATCTCCTAAAAAACACATGAGAGCCTTCACTTTCTCATTGCTGCAGACATTCTTAGTGTCAAATATAAAAATATATGGCAATGTCAAACCAATGCAAGCCTAATAAAGAAATAGATGAGGTAAGAAGTTCATTGCTGCTAAAAAGAAAAAGTATTTCCAAACATCTGGATTACATTCCTTACACTAGTCATTGCATTACATCAAACTAGAGAATATATGTACCTATTTTTATCTTCATTTTTTTCTCTGAAACTGTGGTGTCTTCAGAAAACCACCAGATTCATAATCTTGATGTTGTATGTATTCTGTATTTATTTGTGAGGTCCTTTTCAGCACCATGTGATTGGACCAGCTATCAATTTCATTACCTTTAGTGACTTTCATTCTGGAAATTTAAGGGATGATTTTTTTTTTCTCAGAGAGGCTATTTACTGACCTTAAAAAAAGTGGGATGATGTTCCTCTCATTCTTGGAATCATGGTCCTTCTTTCAACTGTCATTCTCCCCCACACTCATAAGATAGAATGACTATCAAAAGACTACTAGGATAATTTATAGGACTGATGTTTTGAAAGCCATTTCTACCGGAAAAGCTCACGGGCGCCTAGCGCCCGTGAGCTTTCCGTATCTTTCTTGATGAAAAAGTGCTTCCGGTGAGGTCACCGGAAGCACTTTTCATCAAAAAGATGGTGGCGCCAAGCTGATGCGGTACCGGGCAGCGGCATAAAAAGGTTGGGGATCACTGATTTATAGGACTGATGTTTTGAAGATAGAAGTCTAGTAGACGTAGTGATATCACATGGTTCTCTCTCAATATTCTATTACTCATCATAGGCCTAGAAGGCAAAGCAGCTGAGACAGAGCGATTGGTCTGGAATATTTCTTATGCCCGGTTGAATGAAGGGTGACATGATCCATCTGGTTTGACTGATTCGTTTACTATATCAGGAGCATTGTAGTTTGTGTGGTTAGGATGCTGGCTTGATAAGCAGCAAGCCTGCATTTGAGACCCAGGTACTGTTGTAGGTGAAATATTTTTCTCCAGCTCCTGCTGGGGATTTGAAAGAAGCCTCCAACTGGCTGTCCCCCAGGCAATGGTGATGTCACCAACCCAGGAGTGCTTTGGTGCATCCAACACAAGTGCAATGCAATTTGTTGTACCAATTTTTGGCTGGATATATATAATCTTTCAATGATGGTAAAGAGATATTAGAGAATTAATTGCAGCCTATATATTGTATATAAGATAAAAAGATGCCATCATCTCTGAAAAAATAAATTAGTTTTCATATATTCTATGAATGCAGATGTGTGTCAATGGAGATCTTTTTCTGACATTATTAAGTGACAGTATTTGCTGACAGGAATGCTTTTCCACCATGAGATTAGACCAACATTTATTTCTATTTTGTGGGGGAATGTTAACATGAATGATTATACTTTAATATTGCACTAGTATTCCTGATAGATTCATATCTAATGATGTGTTATGGATTATCTGGAAGAAACAGGCAGATTTGCAATATAGTAATAATTACTATAACATGAATGCTTATCTGCTTTTTTAACAGAATAACAGAGTTGGAAGGAACTTTGAAGGTCTCTTAGTCTAAGTCCCTGCTCAGGCAGGAAACTATACCATTTCTAACAAGTGGCTATCCAGTCTCTTCTTAAAAGCCTTCAGTGTTGAAGCGCCCACAACTTCTGCAGGCAAGTTGTTCCACTGATTAATTGTTCTCACTGTCAGGAAATTTCATGTTAGTGATAGTTTGGTTTTCTTCTTGATCCATTGCTTCTTGTCCTTCCTTAAGGTGTTTTGGAAAGTAGATTGATCCCTCTTCTTTGTGGCAGTCCCTCAGATATTGGAAGACTGCTATCATGTCACCCTGAAGTCCTTCTTTCCATTAAACTAGACATACCCCAATTCCAACACCCATTCTTCTTATGTTTTAGCATCCAGTCCTCTAATACCTTTGTTGCTCTTCTCTGCACTCGTTAGGATTCAGATCAATACTATTTAGTATCGTCTGATCTGAATACTAGGCAGCAATTATTTTTCAAGTGTTTCAGGCCTACTTTTAACACCAAGATACAGAACCCATATTAATATCTCTTTTTCTCTTGAGTGACCAGACAGAAATGAACAATGATAGTTATATTTCTTCCATGCAGTTATGTTTCCCTTGAGATTTCCTTTGCTATGAAGTGATCTTTTTAAGTCTCTCCTTCATGTTTCTATACCCTCTTCTTTTTCTTTATCTCAGTGAATTTAGCAAATGACATAGAAGCAGACGGGGATTACTACAAAACTGAAATACATTGAAAGAATGCAAGGTATCGCTAGGAACCAGCTCAATTCCGGATTTTGAAGATTATGGCCAGTATTTGAATTGTGCTAGGAACTAGTACAGATATTTAAAAAAACAAAAACAAAAAACAACCGCAACAACACATACCTGGATGTGTTGATATACTTGATCATTTTCAGCTACAGGGAATAAATCAAGGATGAGCAGGGTTTTTACTGAACCAATGCCTACACTTGATCTGTGAGTAGCATGCTAGAGACCACCCTAAAAAAAATAGTGTTGCATTCCATTCAATACCCATTTGCATTTAATTAAAATTAAACACAGTAGATGTAATTGTCGTTTAACCACCTTTGACTGATCTCAAACAGCAATTCAGGCCAGACTGCAGAAGTCTTGTGTTCAGCTATCAAGCAAACCTCAGAGATGGGCCATGAAGTCTAATTCATACTAATTTTATTTTCCCATCAAGTAAAAAATTGATATGTTGGTAGCAATGTATGGAAATCTCTTGGGAACAAATCCAAAATATTCAGTGACAAGCTGAGGTCCAGCTAGTCTATGAACATGAAACAAAAGTAATCAAAACAAGCTCTTTAGCAACCAGTATACAGTGAGAAGCTTTATTGTTAGTCCCCTATGTTACAAGAATCTTGCAGAATTGACTGCATTCCCTTGGGATCAGTCAGATAAGGTTTCAGGGATTCTAGGGGAGGTAAAACCTATGCTGTTTACTACAATATAAGGAATCTAAGCTCAGCCCTCTCTTAACACTTCATTCCGATGTAGCTGGAGAATCCACTACAATGGTCACCAGTGATACCAACAACACAGTGAGACTGAGCTTCATTTTACTGACCTTGAATCAATTCTGAAGATTTAACCCATCAGCTCTCAAGCAATTTAATACTAACTGTGCATTTGAAAGGCCAGAAGTGGAAAACCAAGGTAAGGTTCATTATAACTGCCCACAGTTCCTGATAAAACTTAAATACTTCTACACACACAAAAAAACACAATGTTTAAATTTGAGCACCATCATCATCACCATCCAACAATTGCAAAAAGCAGCTTTAATTAACAGTTTACATCCTGAGACAATACCATTAACAGAATCAAACAGCAACATTTGTCCATTCCAGGTCCTTTGGAAGGACTTGCGAGATGGATAAACATGCCAAATCCAGTCTGAATTTCTAGCTGACTCTGATGATGATGATGATGATGATGAGGATGGAGGAGGAGGAGGAGGAGGAGGAGGAGGAGGAGGAGGAGGAGGAGGAGGAGGAGGAGGAGGAAGAGGAGGAGGAGGAGGAGGAGAAAAGGAAGAAGTGGAAGAAGGGGAAGAAGGGGAAGAAAAAGAAATATCACAACCTGGCCTTGAAACTACGTGTTTATGGATGAAACATGTAACAGTGATACCATTGTCATTGGGACACTTGGTACCATGTCCAAGAATTTTACAAAACACATCAATAAATTGCAGCTTCCTGCAATAACACCAGCAGAACTACAAAAAATTATGCTACTCAGAATATTGTACATTTTAAGAAGATATTTGATTGATAGTTAGGATGCTGCCAGCAACCTGTATCAACCATCAGTGCCAGTCAATGATATTTGTGATACATTTTTAAATGTTCAGTTGACCGAGTTTCATGTTTAATGAATAAAAGAGATAATAATTATGAGGTGAAACAAAGATTAATTCTCATGATGTGATTTCAAACCGTTGAGCTAAAGGTGTGTATAGCTGAATGCACACGCTGCAAATTCAGTTGACACTGAAAGAGAAAATAATAGAAAGGTAGAAATATATTTTTCTTCACCTTCCTCTCCCCCCTTTTAATGTGAGATTTGTTTATTATGAGGAAGAATGTTTCAAGAGCATGAGTTATATGCAATGTGTATGAAAATAATTAAGGCTTCATTTGTTGGGAGTGAAGTAGCTTCACTGTTTATCTAAAAAATAGAAGAGACTCTTACTGTGTTTTTTTTTCCTAGGTAGCAAGACGTACATTATTTCTACATAGTCCAGCAGTTCATAGCAACAAATATTTTATTGGCATGCACAGTGACAATGATCCCTGGGCTCCAAGCCAAAGGAATGCAGAAAAGCTTTGAACAAAGCAAGGTTACAGGTTACGCACTGTATATCTTTTAACTTGTTATACAGGAAGGATAAAGAAAATATTATAAATCATAACTATGAGCTCTACAGCAGGAATGTCTCTGATAATACTAAAGGACAATATTACTGCAATGCTTTTCTGTTCCCCTAAATGAACGGGACTGTTGTCCTGCCTTAGATACTAAGGCCATGAACCATAAACAATGGCATTGTCCCATATACTAAGATACTAGGTACTTAGTATAGATACTAAGAATATGCACCATAAACAATGGCATTGTTTCATATACTGTCTTCTCTGAAACCATGGGAAAAGCTGGTTTCTATTATCTGTCTCCCATCAAAAATTGTATTTCTAGGTACCTATGTTTTATGATTGTTCAGATATTTAAACCATCCTTAAAATTTTACATATCATTATACCTCCACAATGTATGCTACACAAATTCCAAGTCCACATGTTCAAAAGCATGGCACATTCATCATGGCTTCAGAATGCATGTTTTCATGGCTTGACATCCTTGTACTTAGGAACAAGAATTAAATATGGGCTGATTTTGTATCTAATATACAAACTGGTGTAAATATACAAAACCAATTATACAATCCAGCACCTACAGGAACACATTTTGACCAGTTGTTGATCAATTCTGTTCCTCTCATCTATTTTCCAAAATTGTGTTTATGGGGAGAACATGTCCATATGTGTAATAATGGAAAATATGGAATTCTTGTTATAATTATTGGGATAATAATTTCTGGACACACATGGCTTTATTTCATTTTATCAATATAACAGAGGGCTATGGATGAATGGATATATACATACATCCATGTATCAAATTGATGCTGGAATATTGTATTTATTTTAGGGGACAATTATGAATTTGTTGTGAGGAATTTTGCTATATTGAAATACTGGATAATTAACAGGACTGTTATTTTGTTTTATGTTCTCAGCATTAAAATAGTTATGCTTGTAAATGTGACAGGAGTGACTAGCAACAGAAACTCATACATACACCTGAATATAATTGAGGTGTATATATGAGTTTAATCTTCTTCCTATGCTGTTTTTGCTCAGGCATTTTTATTGACAGTTTTGTCACTTTGTTCTCTTTGTCAAAGCTTTTACCATATTACAATAAATGGGGGGAAATAATAAAAACCTTGATACCAGTTGGCAAGGAAATGCAAAAGGGCAGATTCTAAAGTACTTACCTACTTCTCAAAAACATCCCTAATGAGATATGAGAGGATATAATAGTTCCTAATAAGGTCAAATTTTTACACGTTTTTCCTAATTGAATTTATTTTCCTGTTAAAAAAAAAAAAAAAAAAAAACAACTTCCCGATATGCCTTTGCCGATCATTCAGGTTACAGATCATATACAATAAGCAACAGCCACCAGATAAAGCAGTTTGAGAGAGGGAAGATCTTGCAGGAGTTCATTACCTTCGGAGCTATGAGTCAACGTCATGGTAAAATAGCTCCCAGTTTCTAACAAGAGACATCCACCTCTTCTGCGCCTCTAACCTTATGGGGTCATTTGCAGCATAGCAGGAGACAGGCAGGAATATACCTGAGATGAATCGTAGGAAATGAAGTTCAGCACCCAGAAGGACTGTGCAATAACTTCGACTTATTTTGTGTTGTAATTCCATTCAGTGAGGGTGAAGGCATTCACATGTGGATTTGTTAAAAGCACATAAACTACATTAGCCATGAAGTTTAACCATTACATTATCCATTATAGCCACATTTGCTCTAATTATCACGTGTATCTTTTCCCCTCCCTTTTCCTTGCCTTCCTACCCTTTGTTTAATGTTGCTTCTAAGAGAAGTTATCACATTGTTTGCTTGGGGGTAAATGTCCAGATGTTGCTTCATTGAGAGGCATTTTGCTGTGGAGCAGACAAAAGCTGTCCAGGGATTAGAACAGAAAAGCAACCTTTTCTGTTGTTATACAGTAGAGATATCCTATTTTCCCATGTGTCAATGGGGTACATACGTTAAGTAGCTGTCTCTATCTTTTTTGTATGCTAATGATATTTGATGTTGCCTTCTATGTTATCATTAATGCTGTAATTAAATTGCACTCTTCTCATGCTATATTAATCTTACTTTTGTAGCCTTTTGTCTTACATGTATGAAGATTTGCAGAAAAGCTACAGCGAAGTTTCTCTTCCAATGTAGTTTTCTGGGGGAGGAGGGAGATTCAAATTAATTCAGGAAAATAATTATTGCAAACCAATTTTGTGTGTTATTATCTGTTCATCTCTTCCCACATTTTTTAATGGAATGCAGCTGCTTGCCACAAGTCACACAAATAATTCTTCATCCAAAGGAGAGCTGGAAATGGAATATTGATCCCGGGAAGTAGTAGTGGACTCATAGCTTCCATACCGAGAAGACGCTTGGTGTATCACCGTTGTAGGAAATTAAATACTTAATTCAGTTTCAGTTCTGAGCCCACCTCTAGATCCAACACACCTCTTATTTTCCCACAATAACAACTCTGTGAAATGAATTGGGATGAGGCAGAGTGGCTGGACCAAAGTCAGCCAACTGGTTTTCATGCCTAAGGCAGGATTGGAACTCAGTGTCTGTACTTATAATTGTTGTAAGAGAAAGTTGGAAATGATTCCTTTATACCCCTTTTCCTCTCTGCACTTCTGAGTTATTTCTTTACATTTTTTATTTTAATTATCTTATTATTATTTTTAGTTTTTAAAATATTTTTAGAGTAAATTATAAAGTTAGGTAGAAGTAAAGGTTCCCCTCCCACATATGTGCTAACCATTTCCAGCTCTATGGGGTGGTGCTTATCTCCATTACAAAGCCAAAGAGCCAGCCGAAGATGTCATATGGCCAGCATGACTAAATGCTGAAGGCACACGGAACGCTGTTAGTTGTTGGCTTATATTGGTGATGGGTAACCTGGAGGTGTAGCTAAGTCTTATGACACCCTTGAAATCCAGGTTTCCTATCTGAATGCAGCATGAAGAAAAGTCTTGTTCTTCTTCTCCCATTTTAAAATGGTACCTGATGTGCAGGTAATTTCTGAAGTAGGACAAAAGAAAAAAGACAGTAAAATAAGGAACAGGAAAGGAAAGAGAAGTAATTTTGCAGTCTTCAATATCTAGAAAAAAATATTATCTGAAGCTTTGAAGGCTCAAAAAGGTTAATAATCCTATTCCACCATGTTCTAGTGATGCCACTCAAAGAGCAATGAGTTAAGAATTAGTCTGAAAATTAACTTGTTCATATAAATGATGGTTATTGCATGATGCTGCGGGTTATAACTTTCCTGCTTTTACCTTTATCCCTGATCTTACATTTTAACTTCTTTTGCTTTGTGAAATACAAGGGATCAAGTCCCAAAACATGAATAGCCCAATAATTGTAAAGTTATGATACAGCCCCTTTGATATGTTCCAACAACAACTCCCAAAACAAAACAAAAAAGCAGATTACCCATATCAATAAGGAAACTTCAATCCAAAAAGAGATCACTCTGACGGAAAAACAAATCTGGTCACGTTGCCAATTTCAAAAACCGATACAAAATTTATGCCACCAGATAAAGACTGAATGCACCAATTATCACATTAAACAAGAGGAAAACCTTCTAAGCACCAATTCCACCCGAGCTTTTTACAATTTTGTAAACAACAAACTAAAAGACTCAAGGTCCATCCCTCCCTTGATAGGACCTGATGGTAAAGACTGCACGACGACACCATTAAAGCCAACATCTTTAACAAATTCTTCGGCTCAGTATTTGTAAACAGCAATGGATCATGCCCAGTATTTCCTAGCCGTACCACAGATAACAACAATGATCTAATACATATCGATTTCACAGAAGACATTGTCGAAAAATCACTACGCAATCTAAAACCATCTCTATCTATTGGACCGGATGGAATATGTGCCTACTTCTTAAGAAAGCTATCCACTGCCATAGCCAAACCTCTAAGCATAATCTTTGAAAAATCTTTCAGGACCAGCTCCTTGCCTAACCTATGGTCACAAGCCACAGTCATCCCCATCTTCAAAAAGGGAGACCCAAGCCTAGTTGAAAATTACAGGCCAATCTCCTTATGCTGTGTCACCTGTAAAGTCATGGAATCAATTATTAACCAATCCATCATCCTCCACTTAGAGACAAACAACCTACTCTCCAATAAACAATTTGGTTTCAGAAAAAAACTATCCTGTAATCTGCAACTCTTACACTGCAAAAACATATAGACGACAACTCGACCAGGGCAAAGCAATAGATGCAATCTACATAGACTTCTGTAAAGCCTTTGATTCAGTGGTACACGACAAACTACTCCTAAAAATAAAATCCTATGGTATCTCTGGACAACTGAATAACTGGATAGAAGCATTCCTGTCAAACAGACAACAAATGGTCAAAATCGGGAGCGTCCTATCAAATCCAGTACCTGTCAATAGTGGTGTCCCCTAGGGCAGTGTTCTAGGACCAACTCTCTTCATACTCTACATAAACGACCTCTGTGATCATATTAAGAGCAATTGCGTTCTCTTCGCTGATGATGTAAAGCTGTTCAATACCACAGACAATACTGCTACCCTACAAAAAGATCTTGACTATGTATCAGAATGGTCAAACAAATGGCAACTTAAAATCTCAACAAATAAATGCTCTGTCTTACATATTGGCAAAAAAATCAGAAAATAAAATACAAGCTGAATAGTCAAGACCTTGTTGATGACCCAAGCTCTGTAAAGGACCTTGGAATACTCACCTCTAATTATCTAAGTGCTAGAGCCCACTGCAACTACATAGCCAAAAGGCATTAAGAGTTGTTAACCTAATCCTACGTAGTTTTTTCTCTGGTAATATCACACTACTAACCAGAGCATACAAAACATTTGCTAGACCAATACTCGAATACAGTTCATCAGTCTGGAACCCTCATTACGTATCTGATATTAGCACAATTGAGAAAGTCCAGAAATATTTCACAAGAAGAGTTCTCCACTCTTCTACTCGTTGTATAGAATACCTTATGCCACCAGACTTGAAATTCTAAAACTAGAAAACCTTGAATTACGCCGTCTTCGGTCTGACTTAAGCATGGTATATAAAATCATACATTGCAATGTCTTACCTGTCAATGAATACTTCAGCTTCAACCATAACAACACAAGAGCACACAATAGATACAAACTCAAAGTAAACCGCACCAAACTTGATTGCAGGAAATACGACTTCAGCAATAGAGTGGTCAATGTCTGGAATACTCTACCCGACTCTGTAGTTTCTTCCCCAAACCCCAAAAACTTTAACCTTAGACTGTCTACTATTGTCCTCACCCCTTTCCTAAGAGGTCTGTAGGGCGTGCATAAGCGCACCATCGTGCCTACCGTCCCTGTCCTATTGTTTTTCTTATTCTTTTATTTTTCTTATATGTACCCATTTCATGTATTCACAACTATGTATACACTTATACTTATTATCTTGTAAACAATTGGCAAATCAAATAAATAAATAAATAAATAGGGCTTGGCTCCTTTTTCAGTCATACCTCTACAATATTTCCTGAATTTAATGTTGAAAGACTTATTTGGAAAGGTTAGTTCTTTTTTTTTTAGTTTTGATTATAGAAAGATATAAATGTGGGATAACTCTAATTTGAAAAAAAAAAGTAACTAAAGTTTCATGAGATAATAAGGGCATTCATCCTTAATTTTCAATTGAAGTTTTAATAATTGAAATTAAATAATTTTTACAATAGGCATTTGGGCTGTTTAAAACTGCAGACTTGGTCTGTAAGCATCAACAACTTCTACAATTTACAAATTACTATCAGCATTGAAACTTTGGGTTATACAAAATCTATAGTACTGTTAAGATGGATAGCAGTTATTTACAAGAATATCTCTTATCAACAAATCTTAAACATTTTTAAAAGTATTAAAACCAAATGGAATCATTAAATGTGTCTTTTACATTTTCTTACACATATTAATTGCAATATTAATTATCACAACAGAATATTGGGGATTCACGTCAAGGAAGATTTTCAGTCATCCTGATCATGGTTGTCCCAAAAATGGTTTTTCAAGTGGCAACTGGACTTTCTGTTTTTTGTTTTGAAGGCGTTTCACTTCGACGTCTTCAGAACAAAAGCCAAAATCCAGTTGCCTCTTGAAAAAAGCAATTTTGGGGATTGAAACTCATGCAACAGTGACAGGTGTAGAGTTCAATAACAGGAATAAAACAGCTAGTTCTTTTTTTGCCATGACAAAAATGCTCTCAGCACCAGCAAAAGGACTTTGACTAATAGTGTGAAACTAGTGTAAGAAAACATAAAAGACACCTTTGATTATTTCATTCAATTTGTGTTAGCTAAACCAAGGGATTTCTCAAACTATCAAAGCTACGGAAGAACTGGAGAAGTAAAACAAGGATTTTTAGAGTAAAGTGACTATAATTGGAAATCTACTCAAGATTATTCAGCAGCACTGCCATAATCATGTTAAAATGTCATGAAGCCACCAATGTCACCAATGTCACCATGAGAATACCATGAATGCCCCCTTCTCAAATAGTATTCTCGTGTTTTCATGTGTTTCACAATCTTGCTAATATAAACTAATGGTTTCCAACTTAAGAACTAGGAAAGGAAATGTTCTATGTTTTTCAAATTATTTAAACAAAATAAAGATTCCCAACCTAATCGAATGAAAGACTCATTTTGTCTAGGTCATATGCTGATATTCGTATTTTTTTCTTTTTTAACCATCAGTTTCTCAAATTATTATTTATTAAATGCAGGGGCGGGATATGACAGGGTTAACTACTGGTTCGGGATTTACTAGCTTCCCTGCCCGCTGTGAGCTGCACACCTGTTAATTGTCATTAGCACGCTGCATGCCGAGAAGCAGCCTTTGAAACAGCCCTCTTTTCTTGTTTTTTTAACTGCAGCTGTGCCTCGTTCAGCAGCTGAAGTTGACAAATCAGGCAAAACCATCAGCAGACATAGAACCGGTTCTATGTCTGCTGCTCTTCAGAGCTACCGGTTCTACAGAGGTGGACAGAACCAGTAGATACCCACTCCTGATTAAATGTTATTGTTCTTACCCTTTGATAGTTTTTACTGTTTTCTTTTCTCTGTTTTATTGTAGTCATTATAACGGTTTAACTAAACCACTCTGAAATCTGAAAAAACGAATGCTAAATACTATTCCTCCAGTTTTGGTTGAAGAACCCAGAGCTGCTACAAATATAGAAAAAATAGAAAAAGGAGAAGGTAACCCTGTGATGTTAAAAGGGCCAAAATAGATTGATTCAATGGCTTCAGCTAATCACACCAACAGGCATCTATGCACATAAAGAGAGGTTACAAATATCTTTCTCTTTGTGTAGCTTCAAAATATGATATTCAGAGACTCACAGGAAGATTAAAGGGTCAGCCAGGTGTCCAGAATGACAGACATAAATATATTAATCCCAGAATTTGACAGGTATTATATTCCTCTGTCACAAGTGAGGGAAGGAATTCCAAATTGTGCAAGGAGTGCTTTAGCTGCCTCTGACTTCAGGTGATCTTTATCAGCATCCTTTCAACTCAATATTATTTTGAATCCATTGCTGAGGCTACTGTCAAAACTCTCAGTGATTTTATGTTATGCCTTAAAGGAAAGTTCCCCTTCCCTCTTCTGACTCTAGGCATTTAAAGCAAATCCCAAAATATAAAACCCACGAGGGATCCGTTTTGCCTGTGTAGCTAAGAAATATTAATTCAGATGCTGTCAGTAAATGCCAAGGATAGATAATCACCTGATGGTTTGGTAAATGCTTCTTGCACTTTCATTGAAGAATCCATTTTCCCACTTTCTTTTATATAACAGAATTTCATAGCATTTTCTTCTTCCTTTCTGGGTTAGATTAATTTACCATCTTAGAAATGAATGCAGATTGCAGCTGAGACTGCAGACTTCATGGCTAGGAATTGTAGATATTATTACATATTAACGCGTGTAATGCAAGGTGGATTATGGCAGTTATAGAATGGATTCTACGATAAAGTTACGTCTTGGTGGTCCACAGCCATGGTCCGTGGCCACAAAATAGCAATAGCAATACCACTTAGACTTACATATCACTTCATAGTGCTCTATAGGACTCTCTTTGTCATTTACAGAATCAGCCTAGTGCCCCCAACAATCTGGCTCCTCGTTTTACTGACCTTGAAAGGATGGAAGTTTGAGTCAACCTTGAGCAAGTCGGGATCAAATTCCTGGCAGTCAGCAGAATTAGCTAACAATACTGCGTTCCAACCATTGTACCACCACAACTCTAAAAGCTATTTAAAGGGGACCCGGGGTGAAGAAAAGCTTGAGAACCACTGTGTTACAGTATTATGTAATAGCTTTTTGGTCTATGGCAAGGTCCACGTGCCAAATAATGGTGGCATATTAATAAAAAATAGAACAGTCTAACTTGAGCTGCTGATTTCAAAGCATGGGATTTTGCAAAACTGAAAACATTTTTTTTTAAGTTTTAAAAGCATTTTAAACATACATAGAAAGGGCGGGGGAAATGCCCCACAAAATTAATATAGTCAAATGTATCCACATTTGCACTGAAAGGTACTGTGGTCTATTGAAAGTAGCAAATATAAGTGTGTTTTATTCATATATGCACATAAAACCGGACTCAAGCTGTTTTATGAATGGGTAGAGGGTAGAATGTCTGTGGAGATTCTCAGTTATTCAGGTCATAGTTGTCTCAAAGGTGTTTTTTTGTTTTTTTTTTCTAAAAGGCAACTGGGTTGTTGTTTTTTTCCCTTGAGGAAGAAGAAAACATTTTGCTTCTCATCCAAGAAGCTTCATCAGTTCTGGCAGAAAGTAGGGGCTATGGAGGAATTAGTTCTGACAGGATGGGGGAAGGTCGAAAAGAACTTTGTCTGCAGTCATTTGGTTATTAGCATTCTCCCTGAGAGCTCTTGAGGCCCCCACATTAATCTTCCCATAGTTCCCATTATCCTGTCAGAATCAACGAAGCTTCTTGTTTGAGAAGCGAAATGTCTTCTTCCTTTGAGGCAAGGAAAGTAGAACTGGCTGCATATAGCAATGATGCACATATATAACATCATTCAGGTATTGGGAAAGGGGAATCATTTGACAAAACGGAGGAAAGTTGCAATTCTAACTACAGTTTATGTTACTAGGAGTTAGAATGGGTTTGCTAGGATTTATATTTCAGTTTCCTGAAGCTTTGTTTCCACTAAAAATGAGGCTTCTGATTTTCTATTTTATTTCCACAGCTTATTTGCAAATGGAAGTGATTCATTCCCAAGGACATTTTGTTTAAGAGTTTACACTATTGCCATGAGTGATGAATACAGCTTCTATTTTATTTTTCCTTATGCTACATAGTTTTCTATTACTCTGTAATTTCTCTGAAGGTCTAGGGTTCATGACCTGAAAATATGCACAGAGGTACACTTTTGTCCTGATGTCTTCCTTAGAAGTTTTAATATAGATGAGAAGTCGGAAGGCTACAGATCACTGGATAGATAATTGTATCACAAAATATAAGGCACACATACACACCTCCCAGACAACTTGTAAATATAAGAGCTTCACTTCTACCCATGAGAATCCCATAGTAAAATTATTTTAACCAAGATTAACAGAGCTTTAAATGCAATTTATGTTAAAGGAGAATCTAAAATAATGCAGAATAAATGTTCAGCTTATTCCTAATTAAGTAAACGAAACAACATTTAACAGAATAACAGAGTTGGAAGGGACCTTGGAAGTCCCTTGGAGGTAGTCTCGTTAAACCCTCTGCACAAGCAGGAGATTCTATACCATTCTTGAAAAATAGTTGTCCAATCTCTTCTTAAAAACCTCCAGTGATGAAGCACCCATAACTTCTCAAGGCAATGGTTAATTGTTCTCCTGAGTTCTACATTGCTTCTCTCCTTGATTAGTTTCCATCCATTGTTTCTTGGAAGATTAATATTAATTGGCCTGGTTTAGATTACAATGAGCATATATATGTCAAGACACTATGAGGAACTTGTTTTTCCAGTTCAAAACCAACATGGATGGTTATGTAGTCAAGTAACATCTGGAAAACCAGTGGAACTGCTCCAATACTGCAATCATAATCTTGATGCTAGACAGACATAATGTATTATTGACACATATAATTCTACTTATGAGTAGAATTAGACCTTTCCCCACCCCTGCTAACTCTTTATTGAGTCACAGCTATTCTTTTGAAAGGAAAAACAATGGTATCTTGTAGAATAGTACTAGCTAACCACTCATATTGATAAGAATCTTTAAGGCTACATGGATCCAGAATTTTCCTTAACCAGTCTTCTTCAATGGACTACCAATCTTAGTCAATACTAATGTTGGCGTTGATGTTAATCCTATGTCAAATCCTGAACCCAGATCTTGAAACACATCCTAACTAATAATGAGAGAAACTAGAATAGGGACCAGGAAGAGGAATAAGGCTAAGAATTAAGGAGGAATTAACAATTAATGGGAAAGTTCTAAAAAGAAAATTGAACATTTTTAAGGAGATCAACTGACTCAAGAAAGTTACTTTAATATTTTGTGTTCCTACTCCTAGGGTTGTTGCTTTTATCATTGATTTTGGTGGACAAGAAACTATGGAGAGGAAAAAGAATATAGAGATGATAGAATGGGAGGTTTCAAGAACTCAACTGCCTAATTTGTCGTTAAAAAAATATATCAAAAGATGGGGAGTCAATATTCAGTAAATAATTATTGAAATGTGTGGTCTAAAAGATGCAAAGTGGTGAAGGCTACGTTTACATGGATGCCATTAACCAATTCTGAAAAAGTTCATTCAGATTTTTTCCTAGATAATATTTGAATGGAATTGTATCTGAAATTCATTCTGAGGGGCGTGGGTGGGCAGACATTTAGGGCCCCTGTTTATTCTGCTGTACCCTGTTGTCCTAATCAGAAAGTTGTCTGGAACTTTAATAATATTTATTTCTGTATTGAAAAGTCATAGGGATAAAAGCCCTGTACCCTAGTGAACATTAGCCAGCTAGGAGCAAGAAATGAAATGCCATTCACTTGCTTCTCAAAAGATATTTCCATTGAAAACTGCTATTCAACCAGCCTAGCCTAGTTATTGTTTGTTTCTACAATAATCCCCATCACCACAAAGAGTCCATCTCCTTTTTTAGGGATGTCTCATGGGATTTGGGTGTGAATTCATTCACAAAATCTGCAAATCACAAAGAAAATAATGAGGCAACTCTGAAAGCCCTTCGTGAGCCTTCAAATAATGCAGCTTCTCACAATTGCTAGCACAGCTGCTTGAGAAATTTGCCAAGGAGAGCTAGAAAAGAATGATCAGCTGCTGTTGCTGCATATTTATTTATTTACACACACACACACACACACACACACACACACACACACACACTCACAACTGTATAATACGCAAATGACTTTTTTTCCCCACAGGTTTTATTTCATGGACCATACTTTCACACATTTAATCTGTTTTCAAAGACAAAGAAAGTAGGAAAGAATGCCAAGCTTCCTTTCTTTTATTTTACAAGCATTAATGCATGCAAATTAAAACAGAGTTGCTTTAGGAAAACAATAACCAAAAGGTTTATACAGCCTAAGCTTTGTCTCAATAAATTAAGTGTGAGTGAGTCATTGATTTCAATCAAACACCTATTAATTTATAGCTAAGCCAAATTCTCTCTGAAAATGAGCAAAGATAAAAGAGAATTGGTAAAATAATAATAATAAAAAGAAATCTCTTTAAATGTTTAGCCCAGCCTTTTTTCTAGAGACCAAGTAATGTGGGGAAGATCTTTTAAATGTGTACGCTGTATATGATGCAATAATTTTTACAGATGCTCCTATAAAATTCAGATTTCTTAAATAATGTAAAACTCAAATATTGTGCATGCTTAAGAATTGCTTTGAAGAAGGCATGTCTCCAAAATTTAAATTGTTATTTTTTCATTAATTTTTTTTTCCCATTGATAGGGAAAGCTCCCAGGCAAAACTGGTCTGGCTTTGACCGACCATTCATTTATCCCCCTTCACATGAATAAAATACAATTTGCCAAAAGCAGGAGGGGTGTGCAAAATGTGACAAGTTCAAAAACAGCCATTTGGCATGTTTGACTTTAAAAAAAAACATGCACATTTACACAGTTCTGCTGTAGTATACCACACATTGCTTCTATCCATTGTTGGTCATCTTGACTATTGTCTGTCAGCCTTTTCATTGCATGAGTAAAGTTTGTCCTTCTTAAAATCATGATTCACTGAGATGGTTAAAAGGATTCTAGTGCATGACGGACCATCTCCCATGTTACAAAAACTGATTAAATCTGTCCACTTCAATGAGTGCCTCAGTTTGCCAAGTTGAGAGCAGAGGTGGTATTCAGTAGGTTCTGACCTGTTCTGGAGAACCGGTAGTGGAAATTTTGAGTAGTTCGATAACCGGCAAATCCCACCTCTGACTGGCCCTGCCCCCAGCTATTCTCTGCCTCCCAAGTCCCAGCTTATCAGCTGGGTCTTCTTTTGTTGCCCTGCAGAGGAGAACAGAGCTGGAAAGCAGGTTAGTGGGGTGGGAAGGGAACGGGGATTTTGCAGTATCCTTCCCCTACCATGCCCACCAAGCCACACCCACAGAACCGGTAGTAAACATTTTTAAATCCCACCACTGGTTGAGAGTCTGCCTCAAGGCAGATTACTCTGGTGGTCTAACTCAGGAGTGTCAAACACAAGGCCCGTGGGCTGGATGATCTAACTCAGGGGTGTCAAACACAAGGCCCATGATGTGGTCGAATCTGGCCTGTGGGGCCACCCTGGAAAATGTAAGGGGACAGCCTGTGTCGCTGCGCCCCTGTCTGCCCAATGTGAAAAGGAAACATACCAGCAATTTGGGGAGTGGCGTCAAGCTGGACATGCCCAGCCAGTTGGCCACACCAAGGTCAGTGATGGGATTCAATTTTTTTTACTACCGGTTCTGTGGGCATGGCTTGGTGGGCATGGCAGGGAAAGGATACTGTAAAATCTCCATTCCCATCCCACTCCAGGGGAAGGATACTGCAAAATCCAATTCTTTCCCCACCCCACTAACTTGCTTTCCAGTTCCATTCTCCTGTGCAGGGCAACCAAAGAAGACCAGCCGATCAGCTGGGATTCGGGAGGCAGAGAATAGATGAGGGGCAGAGCCAGTCAGAGGTGGTATTTGCTGGTTCTCCGAACTACTCAAAATTTCCGCTACCGATTCTCCAGAACTGGTCAGAATCTGCTGAATACCACCTTTGCAGGAGGTCAACCACAGCCCTGATGCCGTCCTCAATGAAATTGAGTTTGATACCCCTGGTCTAGCTTGAAGTAATGGTTTGATATTATTCAGTTTGATTATACAGATGTCCAAAGAGTAGCAACATGAAATAGTCACCCATACTATCTGAAAGGCTGATATACAGAAGATGGCTGAAATGTCTTATCCCATAATTCAAAATAGGGCATGATGGTCTTAAATTGTAGGAAATATGATATCATTTCCATTTTATATAAAAAAAAAACTTCAGAGGAAAATAAGCTGTGGAGGGATACCTTTATCTACCCTACATTTGCATCGCAGATTTGAAATGTAAGGCTCTTTTGTCTTTTGAGTTGATGAACAGAATTCATTTGTCTTTCTCATTTATATCCTTTCATGTCTCCTCATGATCTCATCTTTTTTAATATAGATGTAATTTAGACATTTATAATGTCAAGTAGTTTTAATTGAAGTTTTATTCTGATAGTTTCCTTGACACATTCCTTTCATTTTCATTTCTTTAACCACTACATGGGGGGACGGGACGACTGAAAGTCATTTTTTTTTTTTAAATATATTTTTTGCATTTATACCTCCTTTTTTTAGGAGGGGCAACAGATTCATTTTCTTGCTTCTGCTATCTGTGTAAGATAAGTTAGGCTGAGAGCTAATCTCCTATGTCAATAGCTTTTCTCCTTGGAGTGAAGAGTTGAGGATTGTCTGGATTGTCAGTTGATTGCTGGGAAAAGTGTGCAGAACAGAACTACTGGTTCTGTGGGCATTGCTTGGTAGTTGTGGCATTGCTTGGTGGTGTGGCTTGGTAGGTGTGGCAGGGGAAGGATACTGCAAATTTTCATTTCCTCTCCACCCCACTAACCTGCTCTCCAGCTCTATTCTCCTGTGCAGGTCAACAAACAAAGACCCAGCCGATCAGATGGGACTTGGGAGGCAAAGAATAGATGGGGGTGGGGCCAGTCAGAGGTGGTATTTGCTGGTTCTACGAACTCCTCAAAATTTCCACTACCGGTTCTCCAGAATTTGTCAGAACCTGCTGAATACCACCTCTGGTGTGCATCCCTACTTTGGCACTCCATCTTTATCAGGGTAGTTTCCATCCTCTTCTTTATTTTATGTATTTATTTAGTATATGGCATCTACAGAAGTCATGAAAACACTGATATACAACATTAATGGATATGAAGTGTAGACTACCTGCATGATGGTGTATCCAGGCAATGTTCTGTTCTAACACACATGATGACCAAAATGAATGTTGCATTTCTCATGTTCAAAAACTACAGAGGCAGCAATTTCCAACCTCTCGGGGAAAAAAAAGAGGTATCAAGACATAGAAAAGGCAAGCATACTAGTCCTTTAGGGAAAATGGTGGAGAAAAAAAAAATCTCATCTGATTTAAAAAGAAAAGAACTATAATGCTGAGTTTGATGAGACTCCATGGTGTATCTACCTCTTGTCATCCATTAGTAATGCCTTTCCAATATTTTAAATTCAGATTTTCTCAGGATGCTTAAGACTGAAACTGGGCCTTCTGCATGTAAGACTGATGATGTACCACTGAGCTACAACAATACTTCTTGAAGTCACCGTTCCTCACAGTGAATTATTATCATTTTCCACCATTCAAGTGGAACCCCAATCATTTACTAGCAGAGATGCTGATTTATCTGGGGCTATATGCTATATCTTATACAGCATGATGTTTAATCAGGACCTGTGCCATAATTTATACAGGTCTACTCTGAGTTCTTCTCCAGCATGGTCTGATGAATTAACAAATCCATTTTTTTAAAAAAAAATGCTTTTAAAATATTAAGCTCTCATACGACTACATGAATCTATATAAAATCCACTTTTTAAAAGTTGGTTTCATTAAGTATTTATTGCTATAGTCATTTGCAGTGAGTAATAAAATGTAATAAAATAATGCATATACTCGGTTTATTTGGAACAGTTGCCTTTTCATTGTTAGCTTCTCTAAAAAAGCAGTGAAGAAAAATATAAAGATCAGACAAAAATGAGCAATGGTGTTGCAGTGCAATTAATTTAATATGGTTTGTAGAAGAAGGTTCTGAGATGGTGTTATGAAAACTGTTAACTGTACATGGTGAAGATCTGGATTAGAATGTCCCATTACATTAGGGGCAGATACAAATTGGATAACAATGCTGAGAAAAATCTTGTACTTTCCAGATATCCAGGTATTTTAGTCATTGTGGAGCATTTTCATGTCTTGGTGCTCCATGAGAAGCAACTTTGTGGAATGACCAACATGGGCAATATATGATCTGTTTTAGTTTTCTGCCAATTTCCTCTCAAAATGCTCATCTGATAATGGTGGTTCTTTCTGTATTCCTATATTTACACAAGAGTTTAAGTCCCCCAAATATTTTTCAACCCTATTTTGGCATTCTGCTATTTTAAATTATCTTCTGAGACATTAATGAAAGAGAAATTCTTGATTCCCAAATAAGACTTCACTCCCAACCTTGTAGCTACAGAATTGTAGTATTTATCTGACATCAGTCTAAAAAACTTGGGGACTGTGATATCTTAAGAACAGATGTGAAAGTTTTGAAGAGGTGAAAGGTGTTTCCTGGATTTCTGAGATCCCAGGTGGTTTTCAGATCTGAAGGAAAAGATCCTCCTACAGATCTAAAAAAATGACTCCATACCTTTTCCTCTAATTTTCTTCACAAAAATTTGTCCAAGGGGTCATGTTAAGCCCAAACTAATAACAACATAACCCATAATTGTTTGCAAATGGGCTATGGGGAAGAGATGTTTGCCAATTTAACAATTGTCAGAATTTGGTTCCTTTTCCTCAGATGACTAATTGAGACCTTCACTGCTCTCTCTGAAGGTGTGTGTCTGTTGCAAATTTAAAAACAGTGGTCCAGATCACATTAAATGAAACAGAAGTGAAGAATCATCATTTGACTCTCTATTTTCATATCATGATAAAGTAAACACTGTGTAATCCTTGGAAACAGGTATCACAGATGAAAACAGATCTTATCCTCAAGTGACATGCAGCCTTAATTGCTCATGATGGCCTTGACTGTAAGATTAATATGTACTGAAATGGAAAATGATACATTCAATAATGATCAGTATAGAAAATGACTGAACTCTCTTTCCCTTCATATTCTGGGCTGGCTATATAAAATGGCTACCTAGGACTGCAACTTAGAATGTCACAAAGAACACATACTTTAGTTATCTGTCATACTATTCTTGCATTTTGGCAAGAAAGGAGTCCTTTGGAGATGAGTATCTCCCAAGCCAATAACTTTGGGATCTTCTCCACCCAATAACTTTGGGATCTTCTCCATTTGACATCTTGATGTCAAATCCCACCTTGCTAGCAAGACCATAGAAAAAGAATTACAGGAATGTTTACTTAATATGACTACGGGATACATTTTCCTCCTATTTAATTTTAATCAGGGCCAATTCTTGGAGATTCTATGGACCAGTTCTCTTGACATTTTCTGATATTTCCTAATCCATCATCCTATCCAAGCCACAGATACTGGCTCTCCTTCTCCATTTTAATAAAACATTTCAGCTTTTCTCATATCTTTGACTTGTCATTGTACTAACATACATCCTAATTACACACCTCTACATCGATGTGTCTGTCTGACTCTCTGTGATAGATATGTTTTAGTAGTTGAACCGTTTGTTCATTTTACTGATCAAATGGATAAATGTGTTTATACCTATTTGGAATTACACAAGTTAGCTCAGCTAGGTATAAAAATCATGGGGCTGAGAAGTTAAAGAATAGAACTTGTTAAGAAGTGAACTTATTAACAAATGACAACAGGGATAAATCTAGTGGAAACATGGAATATACCACAAAATGCTGTCATTTTTTTCCTTTGAAAATTCTGATATTATTCTTTAGTACATTGTTATGATATAATTCCAAAACAAATTTCTTAGCCCATTTTTCTTGAACCTTGTTTGCCTAGCTTGTCGTATTTCAATATTGCATTGCCTCATGTAGATTCCCAATTATCTAACTTTGACAAAGAACTTTTAAAATGATTTTACATGCCATTTGACACATTAATTCTTCTGGAAAGTAAGAAAAGTCTTCAAGAACAATATTACCTGCAGAGGAAAATTAAGAAGATATAGGGAATCAGGACAATGTGCAGGGAACTTTGCAATGCAAAAATATAATTAGCTGAAAGGGAATAAACTCATCATAAAGTTTAATATAGAACATTTTCATTATAGGCTTAGAGAAATATAAAAAGAGGCATGAAAGAAATCAACTATAGGTTATGTTCTTGAAATTGCCGTAATAGCTCTTTATGTGCTCATGTTAATTAGAAGAAGCTAAAAGAATGGGAGAAAAGATTATAATATGACTAGAGGACAAATTGTTTGTTGCACTTTCTATGGTGATGAATGGAGGTTGCCATGATAATTGAAAAATAGTCTCAGATGGCACTGCTACCACAAGGTTCAATACAGAAGCTGTATTTATTAAGTGCAAAATCTAATTAGATCCACAACATAGTCCAATATAGTAATCAAGCAGGGAGGAAAAACCACATACAATTAACTGTGCATCTTATTAGAGGTGAACCAAAGTAATTGAGGCAAATTCACAAATTGTGGTTAGCAAGAGAGTCTAACAATAATATAATATGACTCTTCAAATAAAAAGGACAACTTTATTCACTGGATAATAAAGGAAAAATACAAAGGGAGGAAACAAAGAAATTATTAGGGTTTAAGGTTAAAAAAAATCTATCTTTTATTGAATTTTGTAAAATTTAATTTTGAACAGATGTATTTATGTCAACAGCAGTCTTGGGAAATATATTTAAGTGTTTAGCCTAATGGCAAGTTACCCTTCACAATGTTTTACTCCTTAAAGGCTCTTACTATCAATGCCTTGAGTATTTTATACCAAGCACCTAAATTAACATTGAAAACATACCCCCCCCCCCATATAAAAGAGATGAGCCAATTCAGGTTAGCTATCATGTCATTTAAGACAGCGTGCAACCCGTGTGGAATTGCAGAATTCAATTCATACAATAGATTGAAATAAAGTTTATTTAGAGGCTGTGTAAAAAAAAAAAAGAGAGAGAGAGAATGGATGTGAAACCAACTATGGCTAAAGAAAGCCACCAGCAAACAGTTCCCATGTTTTTTTTGCTTGCCAGTCTGAATACTACCATTTAGGAAGGCTGCTTAAACTTTCTTTGCATAGAAGCCATTTTTTTAAGCATTTTAGTTCAAAATTGCCTAGGGTTTGGTTTTTTTTTTGAAAAAAGTTCTTTGTCCACATATTGACCCTGGCTCTCTTTCAATGTGCCTGCCCTTGACCATAGCACTTGCTATGGCTTAACCCTGTTTCCTGATAAGAGGCATTCATTCTGTGCATTCCTTTTCCAACAATATTTGGAAAATGATATTCAAAATCATATCAGCTTTTTTAATTCTTTTCACTACAACTAATTTTAAAACATCACAACCTTCATGGTGCACAAATGCAAACACCAGAACTAAAGGACACAGAGTAAGAAAAGATTATAGGAAAATTTGAGGCAGAAGGGTATATTATAGTAAATGTACCCAAATCACTAGAAAATGTTTTATTTTGCAGAATACAGTATTTCATATTACAGATATTCTGGACTCAATGTTTTCACTTGCGTAATGAGAGTTCATATTAAGAGCTCATTCAATGTGCATGTGTTTTTTTTCCCCAGCAGCCAGGTGTATCCAAATTTTCATGGCTCACATCATACTTATTAGGAAAGCCAATTCAATATGTGACTAATCTTGAATGGGGGAAATATTAGCAGTTACAGTGTGAATGGCACAATTAAAAAGAAATAATCCAATCCTACCTATGTACTTAGGAAACAATTATGAAGTTGCAACAGCTGTTGCATATTAATCCATCATTATACTCAACAATGCATCAACAGTTACACAATAAAATGGAAATTTCTCCAATGCCGCCAAGAAGATCTATATGAAATAGGTTTAATTTCACATTCCCTTTACAATATGCATTTTCTTATTCCTCCATTAATTCAGTGCACCTGTCAACTGTAAACTGGAAATGCATAAAATTGAATTGGAGTTCTTATATTCAAAGGGGTGTCATTAGACTTATGAATGTTTTTCTCCTCTTTTCAGAGAGTCCATATGAATGGATTTGAAGTGCTTCTTTACAGTGTGTTAGACAAAATGTTAGGGGAAAAAAAAAACCTTAACAGAGCACTACAACTTTGAAATCAATTAGACTAAGAGGTAAATGGCTCCTTTTCTTGGAGACAAGAGACAGGTCTAAGATGCTTTCAACTATATTCCTAAACTGAGGATGTGGTTGGATGTATGGTCTTCTTGTTGTTGTTAGTCGCAAAGTTGTGTCATTTAAGCTCATGCCCCCTGCTTCAGGGACTCCATTCAGCTACCTCATTCTATGTTGTCCTCTTCTTCTATTGCCCTCAATTGTTCCCAGCATTAGTCTCTTCTCCAGGGACTCCTTCCTTCTCATTAGGTAGCCAAAGTATTTGAGTTTCATCTTCAGGATCTGGTCTTCTAAAGAGCAGTCAAGATTGATCTCCTCTAGGACTGACCGGTTGGATCACCTTGCAGTCCAAGGGACTTGCAGGAGTCTTCTCCAGCAGCAGAGTTCAAAGGCCTCCATTCTTTGGCACTCAGCCTTCCTTATGGTCCACCTTCCACAGCCATACATTGCAACTGGGAAAACCACAGCCTTGACTATACACACTTTTGTTGGCAGGGTGATGTCTCTACTTTTTAGTATGCTGTCTAGATTTGCTATAGCTTTTCCTCCCCAGAAGCAAGTCTTTTAATTCCTTGGCTGTAGTTCCCATCTGCGGTGAACTTGGAGCCCAGAAAAATAAAATATGTCAATGCTTCCATTTCTTCCCCATCACTTTACCAGGAATTGAGAGGGCCAGATGCCACAATCTTACTTTTCTTAATGATCTTAGTTTTCTTAATAATCTTAGGGTTGTTGTTTTTTATGATCTACATGGTCTTATAGACTCCCTTTAATTGTTTGGCTCTCTATTGAGATATGCACAGAAAACCTTCTGAACTGAATAGCTTTCCCCTTTTCCTAGTGCATTCTGGTCTTCGGTTCTGTTTGTGTGTGTATGTGTGTGTGTGTGCATGTGTGTGTGTGCACACATATACATGCATACATCTATCTGCATATGTAGTCTTTGTGTCTTTCACCGAAGCATAAGGAACAGCAAGACAGTTTGCTAGAAATATTTTTATAAAGGGAAATAGGGGACATTCATATCTTTGATCACCTACTATATAAGCAAAAGAATACCACCCTGCAGAATTCAGTGAGCATATCTTGAAAATATAATCACATATTTTCTCACCCTCACAAGTCATTTCAAAAGCATTTTGTCTTTCATCAGAGAATTGGCAAGAAAAAAAAGATAGTACTCCCCCCTCCCCCCGCATTGCAGTGTTTAATTTAAAGAAGTTTATCTCTTCTCTTGTGGTTTGTGTATCTCTTTTCTCATCTTTTCATTTCACTGAGACAGTTTTTAAGGATCAGATCACCTAACATGGAAATGATATTTCGACTATGTATAATTTACACATTACCCACCACTTTTAGCACTGAATGGACTTGTTTTCTACTTACCAACTTTGAAATTCCTTTTGAAATCCTTATAGAATTTAGAATTGACTGCTGCTTAAAACTTAGGTAGAGCTATCTGTGTAAACATAATGTCTACAGACAGACAGACACACAAACACATATATGCATTCATTTACTAATATATTTACAAAAGGGAACATGGATGGAGGGGGACACTCCCTAATTTAATTTCACATCAGTCTTGTGAAGGAAACTGGACTGAGAATTTGTTAGATACCCAGAGTCACTGAGAGTAAGGGGGAGGCCATGTAAATTTTCTAAATAAATAAAATAGTGACTAAGAATCTGCTTCCAACCATTTTATTAATTGGTCTTGCTTTTTGCCCTTTTTGTTATTTATTGAAAAAGAAACCTCTAATAATTGTAATTTCCAATTAACTGAGATACCTAGGCTAAATTTTCAGATTTAGGAATGCTCCTGGTGAATTTATGAATACATATTTCTATAGACAATAATGCGCAAGTAGTTTGCTACTGTGTTTTGTTCTGCAGTGTTTCACTCTAGCCCATTATTCTGTCTTTTTTTCCCCATGTCTGACAGTTTGTGATCCAGAGCATTTCACCAGAATTATCCATCTGTAATTGGTTATCTGACTATCCACCAGTTTTCTTTGCAGGATACTGGAATGGGCTGCCATGTCCTTTTCAGTGGAATATATTGATTTATGATCTGCCCATCATAGGCGTAACTTATAGAGGATAAATACCAACATTATACTTCATAATAACATTTACTATTACCACCCTGCTCTCATATCAGGTTATCTTACAATATAATGAAATATATCCATTTTAGTATTTGACCGGCAAACAGAAATAAAATGATAAAGAAATATGAACAACTGTAACTTCACTGTCTAAATATTGCAAGGAAAATGAGTATAGAATTTCCAAACTGTTTCCAAACTGTTTGCATTTCCAAACTGTTACAAAACCAAAATATTTAAAAAGCAGTGTTAACTCATTTATTTTAAAAAAAATCTAATATTGTTTATAATATTAGTAATATGTTGAGCTATCTGAAAAGCTAAAATAATAAAAATTAATAATTGGAGGTTGAAAACAACAACAAAATAGCTAGGCATAAACTGTGTGTAACTTACTTGGCTGTAGTTGTCTGTCAAGGCTTGGCAAATCTACAATATACTGCGAAATTGGCAAAGTTATCTGTTGCATTGGATTGGAATCAGAGGATTTAGGAGGAATAAAATTGATCTATGGTCCTTGTAAACCTGGAAAATAGTGAGTGAATAAGGATATGGCAGATGCGTCTGTAAAATGAGGATGAGAAGACAACCGTTTACTAAGCATTTCAGGAATATGTCTATGGGGATTGTCAGTCATCCAGATCATGGTTATCCCAAAGGTGCTTTTTCAAGAAGCAACTGGACTTTCTGGTTTTTCTTTCTTTCTTCAAAAGGATTTTTGGATGAGAAGTGAAACACCTTCAAAGAAAAAACAGAAAGTCCAGTGGCCTCTTGAAAAAGCACCTTTGGGACATCTCAGGAATACTGACATTCTAGGTAGTATCTGAATACGTAGAGAGAGTATCGGATGGTTGCATTGTTTATGAGCTGTTGGTTAGCACTCTTCTGCCTTTTATGTAGCTGTTTAATTTGCTTTTTTTTGTTTTAATTTTTACTTATCTGTATTTGCTTCTAACAAAAAACCTTCTAATACGAATAAAAAAAGATGGAATTGCAGTGATCCAGCGTGAAAGTGCTCTGAATTGGGACATCTAAGCTCTGTAATTCACACAGATATATACTTTAGGTTTTCAGAAATGCAGAAATATGGAATCTTGGCTAGTATTCATTTATTATTGGTATGAATTAGTTAATTTAAAACCAACAATGTTGGTTTGCCACACTACATCCATTTATTATTTATTTCAATTAATTGTATTATTTCAGTATTATATTACCCTGAGCTTTGATCCTGCTTAGTTTCTAAGCTCAAACAAGTCTGACCAGCTGTTATGACTTTTTCATATGTGCTGCATGAAGTCAGCTTTAAAAGGAATGGGAGAAATATTCATTTGTATTAAACTTGTAAAACAGGAGAAAAATGACTTTTAAAAGTCATTTGTAGCTATCTACGTATATGAACAAAAGGTGTTGTTTGCTTAAGTACATTTAAAACAGAATGGCTGAATTATGCAAATGAATTTAAAATAATTATTCAAAGCTCTGCAATATAATTTGAAGGAGTAGGTGCATTTCATATTATGAACCAAAGATAAAATCACAGTGTGTTATTTTAGTAAAATCTGGTGATTATTCAGGTATTAAGCCCACCAGCTTCATTCTTATAAAAAATAAACAATATATCATGTTCAGACTCTGCTACATTATCCCATGTTAATAAAAACAAATTGCAACACAAACACATTCACTGAAGACATGTTGATTATGCTGCTATACATTTATGGATAAAATAACTATCGTGTAACAGCTCGAAGGTGATCCAGAGGCACAAATTTTGGAGTAACATCAGGTAATTCAAACCCTGTGTATGCTGTTAAAACTCATCAAATTAATCTACTGCAGAGATTTCTTTAAATTGGCATAAAATACTGCACAGCCTCTTCCTGGGAGGTAAAATCTATTTCACTTCAATCTGTTTATTGCAACTACTTTTATGGTTTGGAATAAAGTTTTCCAGATTGAAATGGAAATTTTATTGCACTGGACCCAAATAGAAAAATGACTGTTCAACAATGGTCAGATCTAATAATGTTCAGTTACAAAGGACATCAAGAGTGTTTTGTAACAAAGTGTAGCATATCCTTCTTTTTCTTATCTTATCTACTGTCCATTAATTCTTCTGTTCTGTTCAGCCAAGTTCATGTATTCAAGAGGATGTTCTTTATGACAATTGAGTAAATAATCTATAGTTTATTTATTTTATTTATTTATTTTGATTTGTCAATTGCTTACAAGATAATAGGTATAAGTATATACATAATTATGAATACATGAAATGGGTACATATAAGAAAAATAAAGGAAACAACAAGACAGGGACGGTAGGCACGTTGGTGCGCTTATGCATGCCCCCTACAGACCTCTTAGGAAAGGGGTCAATAGTAGACAGTCTAAGTTTAAAGTTTTTGGGGTTTGGGGAAGAAACCACAAAGTCAGGTAGAATATTCCAGACATTGACCACTCTGTTGCTGAAATCCTATTTCCTGCAATCAAGTTTGGTGCGGTTAACCTTGAGTTTGTATCTATTAAGTGCTCTTGTGTTGTCAATGAAGTATTCATTGACAGGTAAGTCATTGCAATGTATGATTTTATATACCATACTTAGATCAGACCGAAGACGGCGTAATTCAAGGTTTTCTAGGTCTAGAATTTCAAGTCTGGTGGCATAAGGTATTCTACAATGAGTAGAGGAGTGGAGAACTCTTCTTGTGAAATATTTCTGGACTTTCTCAACTGTGCTAATATCAGATACGTAATGTGGGTTCCAGACTGATGAGCTGTATTCGAGTATTGGTCTAGCAAATGTTTTGTACGCTCTAGTTAGTAGTGTGATATTACCAGAGAAAAAGCTACGTAGGATTAGGTTAACAACTCTTAATGCCTTTTTGGCTATGTAGTTACAGTGGGCTCTAGCACTTAGATCATTAGAGATGAGTATTCCAAGGTCCTTGACAAAGTTTGGATCATCAACAAGGTCTTGATTATTTAGCTTGTATTTTATTTTCTGATTTTTTTTGCCAATATGTAAGACAGAGCATTTATTTGTTGAGATTTTAAGTTGCCATTTGTTTGACCATTCTGATACATAGTCAAGATCTTTTTGAAGGGTAGCAGTATTGTCTGTGGTATTGAACAGCTTTACATCATCAGCGAAGAGAACACAGTTGCTCTTGATATGATCACAGGGGTCATTTATGTAGAGTATGGAGAGTTGGTCCTAGAACACTGCCTTGGGGGACACCACTATTGACAGGTACAGAATTTGATAGGACACTCCCAATTTTGACCATTTGTTGTCAGTTTGACAGGAATGCTGCTATCCAGTTATGTAGGTGTCCAGAGACACCATAAGATTTTAGTTTTAGGAGTAGTTTGTCATGTACCACTGAATCAAAGACTTTACAAAAGTCTATGTAGATTGTGTCTATTGTTTTGCCCTGATCGAGTTGTGCAGTCCATATGCTTTTGCATATGTTTTTATCTTATTGACTTGTTGGTCATTCTTAATGGTCAAAACCCTTTTGTGTAACTGCTGATACATCATGTGCCAAGGGTGATGAATCACTGTTTAACATCTGCAGACAGATTTGGCAAATATTATGTAGGTTCTTCATGAAACTTTAATAGGAAATCGTCTAGGGTCCAGATCCATTGGAGCATAGTTTCGATATATACTCCCATTCAAAGCCCTATTCCTGCTAGAGAATTTCAAAAGTAAGAGTGAGGTCTCTTCCTTTGTAACAATTCAGTAATTATATTAAATGGGTAATACCTCTTCTTTTGTCTCTTGATGGTAAATATTTAACAATAACTAAATCAAAAGTGGGAGGGGGGGAAAGCAAAAGATTCCTCACAATGCATATGCTTACCTCAAGGTAAGCACATAGCATGGGTGCTGTGAAATCCATTTTGGAAGTTTCAGCAATAATAGTAAATCTTCATTTGACAATATCATTATTTGCAAGAAACTTATTGGATCAAAGATGAACTCAAATACATGTGTGTGTGTGTGTGTGTGTGTGTGTATCCATCCTACAAAGAATAGACCATTTGCAGACCTAAATGGTGAATTTTAAGCTTCACAAAGCTTATTGACAGCTTTTGAACTTCCATGATTTTTTGACACAGAATTATTATTTCACCATTGGTAATTTTGTGTCATTTTTGTTTCACTTCGCCTCATGAACAAATTAGCTTAAAAGCATCATGAGCATCTATGTTGCTTCACAATCCCCCCAAATTTATACTGTATATATGGATGGAGTTTAAAAGAGCAAATTTTAAAAAAATGAAACAAAACGGCTGTCATTGAAGAGTGGAAAAGAACAGATGGCTGGCCAGGGAATTGGCAAAAAGAAAATATGGAGCCGTGAATCAACGCAGCAAATCAGAGCAACCACAAGGAGCCTCCAAAGTTATTGTGATAAGTGTGTTTCAGAACAAGAACATGGTTCCTCAGGGGTCTCATTGGAACTGTGTTACATAGCTCTTAGTCATCGTGAAGAAGATACAATCCTGAGAAGTGAAAATAACATTCCACAAGCATGACTATGGTAAGCTGGAGGTCTCATCAATTTGACAGACCTAAGCACCATTAAAACCAGCAGAGAGTAAAACAGATCTCAGATAATTATGCCTGGGATGAAATTTACACTGGAGAACTTAACCAGGATATTTTGTACTTCAGGAAATGAAATCCCTTTAATGCAATGTTTCTGCTTTGTTTGCACCTTTTTCTTGACATTGAAATTGTAATGCAACCATCCATTGATTAGTTTATTTATTTATTAAATGTATACACTGCCCATCTTACTGTCAAAGGCTTTTGTGATGACCCAGGGCATGGTACAAAGGTGAAACAGTCAGATAATCATTGAGTCCTTTTGATTGCTCCAGCTTTGCCCCCAATGTCCTGGTTACATTCTGGCTGGAGAAAAACTCTCCCAGGAGCAGCCTTTAATTGTAGAGAATCAAATCCAAAACATGGTCAACAAAAATTGTAACTTTAAGTCCAATCAAGCCAAACTGAGGTAATTAGTTTGGCAGGGCAAGAGCAAGAATTCCAGATGTGAAGGCATGGCAAAACTCACACAGTTGGGAAGACACCAGAAACACAGATAAGCAAAGACAACACAAGGTAAAGTCACGTTTGCTCCCAGTAGCTGCCTCAGTCAGCATTCAGTTCTTTTAAACTTTCATTCCCAGGTGTGGCTAATGAAGGGAATCAAGGCCCTTTCCTCCCCCATAAGCCATGCAACCCATGTTGCTCTCTTCGCCATTCCTTCCTGCATGCCTTAGGATGAAGATGGGATGGGCCTGTGTCTTCCTCTGAACTTTGTCTCCCTTGTTCTATCTCTTCCCTGCTCTGCCCAGCCAGACTTTGCCCTTTCCCAGTCTCCTCCACAGCCAACGGAGCCATACTCCCACTCCCTGTCAGCTGTTCATCTTCCTCCTTGGATTCAGACTTTGACAGGGCCATGACAGCTTTTTATTAGATGATAAAAGGATACATGCAAAAACAGTTAAAATTAGTAATAATTAAATAGGGGAAAAACTCTAGGTCAAAGTTCTCATCTCTGTTTCTGGGCTGAGGAAGCCAGTGTTGTCTGAAGACTATTTCCATGGACATGTGGCTAGCATGGCTATATGCCAAAAGTACATAGAATGCTGTGATCTTCCCACCAAAGTGGTACCTATTTATCTATCTGCCTTTGTATCTTTTGAACTGCTAGGTGTGCAGGAGCTGGAGCAAGTAATAGGAGCTCAACACATTCTGCAAAGCTTGGGTCTTGAACACAGGCTGTCAGCTCTCCAGTTGACCAGCTCCGCATTTTTATTTCCAAACCATCGGGGCCCCTAAGAATTAAATCATAAATTAAATAGAGACTGAAAATCAACGGGACATCCATCACAGATGTGGGGTTTCTCTTTTACTCCATCAACCACTTCCAGTGTAGAGTGTCCCCATTGGGCCACAAGCCAGCTCCTAAAAACCAAGAAAATTGGGAGGGGGGGGGGTTTCATCTCTTATGGCAGAATGTTCCGAATAATCAATTCAGAAAATCATTCTCATTTGATTCAGGTGCCCAGATGAATTAATTATTGGTTGGTTTGATTCAGATTTTTAAATACATGCACATCAGTGGTGGTATTCTACCAGTTCGGCCCAATTCGGCTGAGCTGGTAGCGGTGATGAGCAGAAGAGACCAAACCACTTCTCTCCACTACTCTGCTGTTGGGCCCACCTGCCTGGCCAGGCTCCTATACTCACCTTTATCCTCTGCTTTTGAAGCACAACTGCTTTGTGCAGCACAGCGAAGTGCTGCGTGGCAGCTGCTGAAGCAACCAGGAGAGTGCAGGCTTGCAGGAGGTGAGTTGGAATACCTCTGTGCCTGTACAAAGTGCACATTTGGCATGTGCACACACACAAAGTGTGTGCATACGCACAAAGTGCACCCACCAAGCCACACCCACCGAAATGGTGGTTAAACTTTTTGGATCCCACAACTGATGCACGTGTACATCAAATGCAATATCAGTGCATTGCGTCAAAGGGTCCAAATCCATCAAACCGACCAAAAGGCATTTCATTCCATTTGACTTTTTGATGCAGAAAGTTATTTTGATTTAGAAATCTGGCTGGATTGCCTTGATACTGCCTCAGTATGGAGTATAGTGATTTTATAATCACCTTAAACCCAATAAAGTTTAAGAAAGACAAGAAAAAATAGTCCAGCGTGGATCTGTTTTGTGTATCTCTTCGCTTTTCCAGACCCATTTCTGTTTTGTGGATAGGACTCTTGTTGCAGTTTTAAAAGTGCCAATTGGAGTCTCACTCACCAAATAAGACAATAACAGATGGAAGCAACAAATAGCAGCTTATTTTATAAATTAAATCAAGTGGCCATTAAATTTGTTCCAGGTTTATTTCACATTTTTTAAAGGTATGTTACAAAACTATCTGGCTTTTATTGTACTGAATATGTTCAGTACAATACACCCATTATTTTATGGTCAGATGATCCTTCCAGGAAGGACCAAGAAAAACACTTATTTGCTAAAAATCATTTCTATAAGCAAATCAGGCATCTTAAAAGTTCAAAATAAAATATTTGACCTCATCATATATACAGTATATATTTAAAATAAGAACAAGCACTGCCTGCCCCCATATTGATGAGGAAGCATAAATTGAATCTATATTTACTCATACTTAAACAGATCCATGGGGGACAAAACATATAATACTTTGATTCTCGTAATTATCTCTTCATTCAATGTATGTGTGTGTGTATATAGCAATAGCACCTAGACTTATATACCATTTCACAGTTCTTTACAGCATTCTAAATGATTTACAGAGTCAGCATATTGCCCCCAACAATTTGGCTCCCCATATTCATCATGTCCCTTCATTTGTGCTTAATTAGTGTTTGAACTTATACTGTATATTATTTTCTTTTCCTTCCTTCCTTCCTTCCTTCCTTCCTTCCTTCCTTCCTTCCTTCCTTCCTTCCTTCCTTCCTTCCTTTCCTCCCATTCTACTAAGTAAGATGGATTGAATTTTGCTTTTTATTTATCAAAAATGAAATATAACAACACTGTTAAGAGATCTGGGCAAAGACCTTGTCTTTCCTTATATCATGAAGCAGACTCCAGCTTCCATGACTTCTCCCATTTGTGCTAAATCTAAGGAAAGAAATCTCAAATTCTTCCCATGACACATTTTTTTAAAGTATTTTTGGAAGAGTAGCCACTCAGCAAAGCTTCAGGGGACTGCAAAGATCTGTCATAGAAAAATATTAAAATCAGGAGTAACACCTTCCATCGTCTACAAAAATCTTTAAAAAGTATGGCCTAAAGAAATGTAAAAGAAAATCTCTGAAAATAATATTGAAAAACAGGAGCCTCCTTTGCAGGATTAAGAAGCATTTGAGAAGTTTCAAGGGAGATTTCTACACAGCATGATCTATAGGATTTTTTTTTTTGATATTTTTATTTTTACTTTTATTTTTTCCTGCTGTTGTTTCTATTCCTTCCAGCTCTGCTTTATTCACTGCAGCAAGCCCAAGTTTATTCTGTCAATAACCTTTGTTCATTCTGCTTGGCAAGTCCAGGAAGGGACACTTACATCTGATGGAAAATAGATGATGATGGAGGAGGAGGAGGAGACCATTTTTTTCACTATTTTCCTGCTTTCTCCTTTGTTTTAGTTGAATGCTATTTATGCTGGTGACTGATTTCTCTTCTCTTTCCCAGTTTAATGTCAACCCAAAGATGTAAAGTGCTTGAATAATAAATATAAACTGACTTTGATACTGCATGAATTCTCATACAGAAGCCTTTTTACATGAGTTAAAGTGACAGGTGTGTAACAGGTCCCATAAAATAAAGTCACAACATGACACAATATTTCATGGCACACTGGAAATGACAAGGAGTACACTAATTATTGACTTCACTGAAACTCTAAATACCAGTTTCATGTATACATTTCACTAAACATTTTTAATCTAATGATGTGCCTTTTGAAAGAAGTGTGGTTACAGAATTAGGAAGCAACACAATGATTGATTTATTCATCTTCCATAAGTACTGAATAATATCAAGAACTAATGAGTTGAATCAAAAAAGCTGATGGCTCTTGAAAATCTGTTATATAAATTGGCTGCAATCCCATGGCTCCAGCTGTGATCCCAGAGGCATGAACATAAAAGTGGTTCTCTTCTATAAGAGAGCTACATTGACCAAGTGCAATGAGAAATCCTTGTGCTCAGGTTCAGCATGTCCACACAACAGGAGAAAGGAAAATTATGCCTTATTTGGACAACTAGGAAACATATGCTAAAAAACTGAATGGGGCCTCCAACCCTCAGCATTCATGCTTTCAAATGATGTTCTGTGTAGAAAATGAGACAGAAACATAGATTGTGTAATTTGTACATATATTTTGTGTCAGAGTATATTCATGAACTGGAATAGAGCATGGTAACAAGATCAGCGAATGAATAGGCATAGCAACTAAATCAGCCAATGAGGACTGTTTTGGAAACTGAAACTGGAATTAGCCTAGGCTGGAAAATGAAACTAAAAGTAGCTTGGCTGTGGCTCTATATTAAGCTTTGCAGCTCTGCAGCTCTGAAGCTATGTTGAGCTTTGAGTCTGTCTACTGAAATGAAACTGCTTCTCTCCTCTGCTTGCCTGCTGAACTAAAGTGAAACTGGAAGTTCTCTCTGTTCTGCTCTGCTGAGAGTTATTTGCAACATGTTTCTGCCTTGAGTTTGCTCCATGTTGGAGATATCTACAACTGGTTTGTAAAATCTACTTATTATGTTTATAAAGATATTAAATGAAGCATCAGCCATCTGTGTTTATTTTTCTGGGACTGAATTAATGCTGAAAAATTCTGAATATTTTGTAAAAGTGGGAAGGAGAATGGGTTGTGATTCCATATATCTTCTTAAAGAATTCACTGGTTACCCAGAGAGAACTTCAGTGAGAAACCGTGAAAGCTAGAACTGAAGGAGATTTGAATTGGGTAAGGTAATATTTGTAAGAAATCCAGAGCTTCTGATAAGAAAGTGACAGATCATCCTGGAAAAAGCCTATACAATGCAGTCATCCCAAAGGTGCTTTTCAAAAGACTTTCTTGTTTTTTCCCCTTTCACCTCTCATCCAAGAATCTTCTTCAGTTCTTGGATGAGAGTCAACACTTTCAAGGAAAAAAACCAACAACAAGAAAATTCACTTGTCTTTTGAAAAGCCCCTTTGGGACGGCCATGTATACAGACTTTCTCCAGGATGGTCTGTCATTATAAGAAGTCCAGTTGCCTTTTGAAATACACCTTTGGGACAACAACTTTGGGCTCTCATTTCTTGACTTAATGTCAGGAACACAGAAAAATGTTATAATTTTTAATGGATTATATCAGACGTGTCAAACAGGTGGCCCACAGGCCAGATCTGGCCCATGATAGGCATAGAGTTGTCCCGCCAGGCCAACCTGGAGACAGCAAGGGACCAACCTGTGCCACCCTGGCCCAGGTTCACCATGGCCATGTCCACCCAGTCAGCCATGATGATGAGGCCACACACACCCTGACCCGCCAAAGGCAAACAAAATCTGATATGGCTCACAGTCAAATTGAGTTTGACCCCCCCCACACACACACTAACAGATCATCTTCAATACATATATAAATTAATTGTCTTGTTTCTATAAGAGCGAAAGGCTGAGATCAAAATAAAAGCAAATCTGATCTCTGCAAAAACAAAAGAGAAATAAACCACCCCATTCAAAAGAGGGGAACAAAGAGTCTGTTTGGAAGGACAAGTAAATGGAAGATGATCTGAACCTCATATGTCTTTGTATGAAGCGAGTAGGTGAGTGAATAAAATAAGCCACAAAGTCAGTATCGACCCATATCAGCCACATATACAGATGTCTATGGAGATTCTCAAGATGTTTGAGTAAGTCTTCCCACCCTCCTCACTTGTGCATCATCCTCTCCATGCTCATGCTATGCCAGCCCCTTGGAAACCTCTAACCTTGCCTCATCTCTTTCACACATCCTTACACTCTTGCATATCTCCTTGACCCTTGTGCACTTCTCCTGAACTCCCTCATACCCTCACAAACTGGTTCATTCCCTCCCCCAGCCAGAACTTGTCACCAGGACTTGCAACTTTCTGCTAGCCTCCCCACTGACTTTAGTTATGGGAGGCCAGCAAGAAGTTGCTCACTTAACTAGTATGGGATTTGGTTAACATGGTAGCACAGTGGTTAGAATGCAGCATTGCAGGCTAACTCACTGCTCACTGTCAAGAGTTCGATTCTGACCAACTCAAGGTTGACTCAGCCTTTCATCCTTCCAGGGTTCGTAAAATGAAGACCCAGATTGTTTTGGGGGGGTGAATGCTGACTCTGTAGACCACTTAGAGCTGTAAAGCACAATGAAGCAATATACAAGTCTAAGTTCTGTTGTAATTAACAATAGCACCTGACACTCCAGGTATTGTAGTAGGATCACTTAATGACAGAATTTCCAGTCTCAGTTGCAATCTAAATTGGTGACCACCTGAATAGGACATGGAAATTTGGACCATCAAGTCTATTTGCTTGAACTACTATGATTTTTCTTTGTTATGTTACATCTTGTTCCTTTTCTTTTACTTTTTAAAACATAGTAGGGCCTGAAAAATATATAATTCTGCATCTGAATATGAATAGACAATTATAGAAAGTTCTTTTTTTGCTTATTATGCTGAAGTCTTTCTGAAAGAAGCCTTATGGTCTGCAGTCACCAATTCTACAATAATGGGAATTCACAGGGGAATAGAAACAAGCATCAATTAACTTTTTCCCTTAGAACATTAATTGGAAGAATAGTTTTATGGTGCATAAAAACTGTGGGTCTGAAATGTTAGATATACGCTCCATTTCCTCTTTTAAATAGAGAACGTACATTTTCATGTCTGCTGTACGGAAATCTGTGAAACAGCCCAATTTATTAACAGTTCAGCTACTTGCAGGAACAAGTATTCATACTTACACTAAAAGTAGGGTTCTCAGCCATTTCAAGTTTTAATTTTAGGCAATTAATCAACAATGTTTTAATGGAATGATTAAAATTAAGTACATTTGCATATTATCAAACTTCCTCTTACAAACAATTTATGGATGAACATGTGGAAAAATGGTTGGGCTCTAGGGAGAGATTGATTTGTCTGATGCTACAAAATAGAGGGTGGGTGTACAAAATGTAATTGAGGAATCATAGAGGGGGGAAAAATGAACTTTCCACTACAGTGTAAAGCACAGCTAGAATCAGTTACTGAAGTCCTTGACAAAGGTTGGTATTCCTCTGAACCACAGAATCTCTTGGTTCTTTACCAGTGGTGGGATTCAATTTTTTTTACTACCAGTTCTGTGGGCATGGCTTGGTGGGCGTGGCAAAGCTTGGTGGGCGTTACGGGGAAGGATACTGTAAAATCTCCATTCCCTCCCCATACTTGGAGGAAGGATACTGCAAAATAGTTATTCCCTCCCCACCCCACTAACCTGCTTTCTAGTGCAGGGCAACAAAAGAAGACCCAGCCAATCAGCTGGGACTTGGGAGGCAGAGAATTGATGGGGGGGGGGGGCAGTCAGAGGTGGTATTTGCCATTTCTCTGAACTATTCAAAATTTCTACTACCAGTTCTCCAGAACTGGTCAGAACCTGCTGAATACCACCTCTGATCTTTACTGATAAATCTTTTTATTTGCATTCTCTAAATAAGTGAAGCAACAAAGCAAAGCTCATATTGTTCATATGTCTTCATTCATGTTGTTTATTTTCTTGGATGTTAATGTGGATTGTAAGAGCAATAAAAACTAACCAAGGAGAGAATCAACCTAGAACCAAGGAAACATTTCCTAACAGTTGGACTAATTAGTCACTGGAACAACTTGCCTCCAGAAGTCATGGGTGCTCCACAACTGTAGGTTTTTAAAGAAGAGATTGGACAACCAATTGTCGGAAATGGTATAGAGTTGTCTGCTTGAGCAAGGAGTTGGACTAGAGGACCTCCAAGGCCCCTTCAAAATTTGTTGTTATTTCATACCAATTATTTAAATAAATCCATATAGTGGAACACAAACTTTATGAACAATGAGCTGAAGGAAACTCCATGTAGCTTTAACATTGGAGACAATCAGTGCTTTGGATTAAATTCCAAAATTAGAATCCATTCAGTTTATACCATTCAGGACTAGAGATATATAGATCTTATGATGAATTCCTTAAAAGACATGTACCTTTTTCAGGATCATGCAGGCAGCTGCAGCTGACATGCTGTTTAACGAACTACAAACAAGTGTTATATCGGCACTCTGTTATAGGATATATTAATGGCCAGATGATGAGGGTTAAAGAAATTGCGCTGGGAAGATACCTAACAAATATGCATGTGAAAGATATATCAAGGTACAAGCCCAGCCAAATTATGAAAGCAGAAAATTTTTAAAAGCATTTTTTTCTGATTAAATTCTCACACTCTTTATGGTCATGGAAGAGGCAAGGCAAAGAACATCTTGATCAGATGGGTAACTAACAGCCTTTGATAAATGATCATGACAAGTTCTGTGAGCCAAGGTAATCCACCAATCAAGCTGAAGTAATTCAGCATTGCTTACAAAAGAGAGCTGGAAGGGAGAGAAATCTATGCTCCATCAAGATTCATTTTGAAGAACATCTAAGAATACTTCTCATCCATCTGTTATCTAGCCAATATCTCTTGTTTTGTTGGTTGGCATTCATCAAGTTTATTCCAATGCTGTATAAAAATAAACAAGTTGAATAGAATAAAAGAGGACAACTTCTTTTGTATCAAGTCCTGTGTGGTGTACATTTAATGTACTGTGTAGTTTATTTGTAAGCAAAATGAGTAAGTTCTGCTCTTAATACTGCAGAAAGGCACTGGATTGAGAAAGATTGTCCAGACATGAGAAGTTTTTTAAAAAATCAGTAGAATTTCCTGACCATGCAACCAAATTTTGGAATTCAAAATTGCTCAAGGCACGTGTTTTAATTTCTATCTTCCTTATGTGTTATCGATCATCTCTAAACTAAATAAATACAGAGAATGATTGCCTCAGGAGGTGTGCTTAGCTATTATATTCCAGGTGTCAATAAAAGTGTCTTCCATGGAACTCTGTTTTCCAGTTTCTTAGTCCAGAAATCCATACTCATTTAGCAACTGAAATAAATGTGTGGCCTTTGAATTGTTTTCCAAAATCCTTTTACAATCTGCTTTTTTCTCTTGTCATTGTGCCCTAGTTTTCCTCTTTTAAATGTAGAATATTCTTGTTTGTTGAAAGCAGACTTGACCAGAATGTAAGGCTTCTTTCAGTTTGAAAACAGTTTCCCTATTTTCTTAATCCTCTAGAAATAGGCACATTTCAATAATGGACATAATCCACAATCACATTCTGTTTCTACTTTCTCCAAATGCGAAAACATTATGCCTTGACAGAAAATATACATCCCTGGGAAGCTCAGAGGCTGTGTGGATTTTCTCAAACAATTTCCTACCTAGATATTGACACATTCAATTCTGTTAGCCTTGGGAATGAAACAATATCAAGCATTTTGAAACAGTTGGTGACACTTTATGTTTTATATTAGAAATACCTCTGATAAGAGCAGTAAGCCTATCAACTTTCTCATGTCAGTGAATTATATTTGTTTGAATGGCCAATTGTCAGGGATTCTGGGAAATACATGTCAAAAATATTTGGCTTCCTCTTGTCCAGTTTATGATAATGAGGTATCTAATTCACATTAAGAAGTCTACAAATTTAGGATTTAGGGTACTAAATAAAAAATCCTGGAGACTCCATTGTATAATTTGTTTTTCTATAAGGAGCAAAGTTTTATGAGGTTTTCCTAAAATAAGCAAGCAAGATCAGCTGTTTAAAAAATAGCATCATATTTATTAAGTCGAAGATCAAACATTGCTATAAATTGATCAATTGATTGGATCAAGCAATGCTTATATATTGATCATTATGCATGCATTCTGTTAAGACAAATCATGGCTTGTGTGCCACTAACAATGTTTACTGGTTGCTGAGTGAAACTCAAACAAACCACATTAATAAATAATCATTTACATTATTATCTGCATACATACATATTTCACATTATTAGTCTTGTTTCTTTTGTCCTTCCACAATCCTGTTACTTTGTTATTTTGTTGTGTTTTTATTGCGTTATATCACAAAGTGAGAACCTCTGGCATATGTTACATCTATTCCATCCCCAAGCAATGGCTTTTCCCTGTGGGGTGGCTTAAATTTAGGTTCTTATGGCATTGCCATTTGGAATGATTAATATAAGTGATAAATCACTACTTATGTGGCAAATAGAACTAAGGCAGATGGTTAAAATTTGCTGCACCATTCTAAATTGACATATTTTTGATAAGCTGAATAAAACAGTTGCATGTGATCTATAATTTAATCACTGACATCCCTGCAGCATAACAGCTTTAAAACTATCCCTAACACAATCAGGAGGGGGAGGAAAGAATAACAAGAAAGATACATTTCATAAATACCAGCAGAGAAGTCAGAAAACATAAAGGTAGATGAAAGACTTGCTTTTTTAAAGAAGGAAAAGTGGATTAAAAACAAGCTTTCCAAATTTAAAAATATGACAGCATAAACCGGTATAAATGTGCAACATTTTACTTGTATTAGGAGAAATCATAAAGTGATTCATCTGTTTAATGATATTATCCATTTCCTAACTCACTTAGTTGACTAGCTGTATTAGTTTCTTTCTGAAATATGCAACTTGGAAGTAAGCATTATTATTGTTTATGGAGTGTTTATGCACATGGGCTTAGATGGAGAGAGAGAGATTCTCTAACTATTTACTTTTCCATGAGTCAGCTATCATTTACAGAGCTAAAGCTAGAGAAAAATAATAAAGAAGGCCATACTGACCAGTCAGTCAAGGTGTATCTTGCTACTTTTATTTTTGTGTATTTTATATTTTATATTTTAGTGTATTTTAGTGACTGCCGTATGGCTCATTCTTGGGAGTGTTCTCTTTTTAAGAAGGGGGTCATCCTGTCCTTGTAGGTTATCTTCAGTATTGCTTGGCTTGGCCATCTGTTCCATTAGAAATTGTACATCTGCACGGGCTTCTTGAATTTATTCTTCTGCTGGTGTTTCTCTTTTGGAGTCTTTATCCTGATTGTTTTCATTAGTTGGGATATTTCGACTTACAGATACATATTAACAGAGTTGGGAGGGACCTTGTAGGTTATCTAATCCAACCCCCTGCCCAAGCAGGAGACCCTACACCATTTTTGACAAATGACAGTCCAATCTCTTCTTAAAAGCCTCCAGTGATGGAGCTCCCGCAACTTCTGAAAGGAAATAATCAAAATCAAAAGTCTCCAAACACAAACCAGGATTGTCTAAACTTCCACAATACTTGAAGTGCAAGAACTTCTTTGCTTCCTGCAAAGAATCCTACCTCTGAGGGCTGGCTTTTATCCCTTAAGGGAGGAACCATCACCTTGCAGCCTTACTCCTGAGTTGCCTGTGCTGCAGCAACTGCTCTTTCCTTCGAGCAGCCCTGTGCACATGCACACTGGGCTCAGGCTCTGCGGGGTCCTCTGCATCACTGCTGCCAGCCTCCACAATCTCCAAAGGCAGCATTCCACTCCCTGGTGGTCCTGGCCCCATCCCTGCATCACATGCAGGCCAGCGAACCACAACAAATATATTTTCTCTTCTCCTTTTCTCCTCTTCTCACATTATTTTTAGCATTGTATGGCAATTCTCTGATTTTAAGTATGTTTACGTATATCTAATTTTTATGCGGTATACAGAAATGTTTATTATGTAAACCACCAGTGGCCAACTTTCTCATCTCTGAGGCTGCACTTGATTTTGTAATAACTTTTTTATGCTTTAAAACAAATCCAAATACAAGAAATATAGAGAGGAAGAAAAGATACAGTAAGAATAAAGGTGTCAAAAGCAATTCAAAATCATAACCGTAATGTATGGAAATAAATGGATTTATGGCTGGATCACAAGCCGAAATTCATTATTCCTGAAGTATATAACAAATGAGTAGACTGTACATATTGTCTTAAAAAATAATTTAATTTTGGAGACGGTGCTTATCCTAGGTTTCTTAAGTGCTTCAGTTCTAAAAGTAATATTGACATCAATGTAAATTAAAAACTTGTATAATATTTTCCCAAGAGTACACGACTAGAATTTTATGATAAACAGGAGTATTATGTAATCTAATATTATATAAGTTCATAATTTAATATTTTGCTAGGCTAGGAAAGATGAAGAAAATAAGTTTAGTTGTTCCTCATATTTAGCAGCATTCACGATAGTCATCAATACTTTATATTTAATTTGGATGACATCAAAAATAAGAGAAGTAGGTTCAATCATACTCTAAAGAAGTGGTTCTTAACCTTTTCTTCACCACAGACCCCTTTAAATAACGTTTGTGGCCATGAGCCATGACCACGTATCACCAAGACTTAACTCAAGATTTAAATAATGACATTTCTTTAAGCCTTCAGAGATACCCCTGTAACAACATCACAACCCCCTAGAGGTCCATGGACCACAGGTTGAGCATTACTTCTTTAAAGCTTCAACATTAAACAACAAGTACAGGCTCAAAGATCCACAATTAATCTTGTCATTTAGTTTTATCTTTATCCTGTTTTTCTTCTTCATGAAGTTTGTTCTCCTGCTTTCTTTTAATTTCAGCATATAGTTTGTAAGTCATGAGTTTAGAGTCTCAAAAATCACACACACACACACACACACACACAAACCACATATCAATAAGCCATCAAGATAAATTGTGATTGATAGTCCAATCTCCTATCAATTTGTTCAATTCATTTTTAAAGTGTGTAAATTGGAATGCACACCATATCAAATGGCAGTGAATTTCACAGTTGAAACACAGAGCCTTAAATTTTGTTCGGTCCCAAATTTCCTTATTTCTCATTTTTATATATGTTACCAAGCAGTCATACCTTGAAAAAGAGAGAAAACCACACATTTCTTAATTTTCCATAGTCTGTATGATTTTGCATAAATTTATTATGTCTAACTTTAGTCATCTTTGCTTCATCTTGAAAAGTCCAAATTCTTCAGTTTATAAAAGCCATTCCAGCTTCTTCATTATCCTTCTTGCCTTTTTTCCACATCTTCCTTCAAAGAGGTACCTAAGTACCAGCTGAGAGGAAGAAAAAGTTGGACACAGAGAAATATAAGTGGATATCACATTGCAGAAAATTGGATAGCTAGTTTTGCAACGATTCAGCAGCAGTGATAATTCTTACTTTGATTGCATTTTTATGTTTTTCTTTCTCAATTGAATACAATAATTATGGACGCAATAACCCACAAAAGGCACATAGAAATGACATATATCAGAATACATATGTACAATGTACAGACCTACATTTCATTAATCTTGTCAATTATTTCTTTAGTAGACACGTAGTTCAGCAAAATCAGGATACATTTCTTCTATTGAAATATCTGCAGATTCTTATTTTATTTTTCTTTATTTTAGATGTGATGCTTGATTAACTGCATTTTGTTGATTATTTTTGATGTATTGTGGACGCTATTCCTTCCTTCCTCTCTTCCTCTCTTTCTTCTTCCCTCCCGCCCACCCTGTCCCTTCCTTCTTTCCTTTCTCCCTTTCTCCCTTCTTTCCTTCCTTTCTTCCCTTCCTCCCTTCTTCCCTTCCTCCCTGTCCTTCCCTTCCTTCTTTCCTTCGTCCGTCCGTCCGTCTGTCCCTCCGTCCTTTCTTCCTTCCTTCTTTCCTCGATCCCTCTGTCCTTTCTTTCTTTCCTCCCTCTGTCCCTTCTTCTTTCCTTCCTCTCTTCCTTCCTCCCTCCCCTTCTTTCCTTCCTTTCTTCCTCTCTTTCCCCCTTCTTCTCTCCCTCCCTCTGTCCCTCTTCCCTTCCTCCCTCTGTCCCTTCCTTCCTTTCTTCCTCCATCCCTTCCTACTTTCTTATATCGTTCCCTTTGTCCTTCCTTCCTACCTTCCTTCCTGCCTTCTTTCCTCTCACCCTCCTTCCTCAGATTGACTTTTAAAAGCTACAGTTGTATCTGCATAAACACAGGGTGTACATTTTTAAAAAACAACTAAATGTACAAAATTGGGCTCGATAATCAAACAGGACATCTCTTACTTACAACTTGTGAAAAATAGAACTGTCAAAAAAAAATCCCAGTCATTAGGATATTAATGATTAGTTTTCTTTTAATAAAGTCACATTCGTTTAGAAAACAATGCATGTTCTCCTTTGTTGGCTTTCTAGTTATTTCCAGGTGAAGGCGTATCAATCACAAAAGAAAATTTGATTTTGTTTACCATGAATTTTTAATCTGCTTTTAGAGGTGTCTGCTAGTAGCTACCATAATTCACCATGCAGGCTGCGGAGCTTACCTCCCTTAGCATTCAGCACTGACACTGTGGTTTGCTTTTGATAGCAATTCCTAAGAGTCATACCTTTTATACATTTCTTCCCTTTATTTTTGATTTGAACAGTGTCATACATCAGGCCAAGTTCTATACACTATTGACAAAATGAAGGGCTCTATAGACCCACATGAAAGAAAAGGCTTATGCTTAAATTCATTTGAAGTCGGCTTATTCCTTTGCTTTGTCAAAAGCACAACTTGAATTGGAATAAAGAACGTTTCCTCTTTAGGTACAATTACCTGGTCATCTATCTTACTTCACTTTGAAGAACAAAACAAAACAGATTTTTAGATTGGAGCTTTATTAATTATTGTGTATTTACTTTAAAGACATATTTTGTTAAGATAAATAGGCTGCAGTTTTTTTTTTTCTCTGTGGGATGAATTGTGCCTCTTGGAGGTTTCCCAGAGAATACAGGAATGGAAGCTTCACAGTGTTGAAATTAAACATGAACTTGGAAAAACTTGAAAATACAGTATAATAAAGGATGGGCCTGGTTAGAGATTTGATCAGGGTTTTGTACAATTTGTACAAAAAGTACATATGTACAAATGTACAGTAAAGAGTGGCTTTTTTCCTGGAACTACTGAGCATCAGGCCCTGGCAGCTTGTTGCGACCCAAACCCTTTTCCAGTAAAACAAACACGAACCATTGGGAACAGAAACCTTTTAATGATTCTTATGAATCTCCAGTTAAAAGGCTGCTGCAAACTAATTAACTTTGATAAGCACAAGTTTTGCCAAAACTGTGCTAGTCTGCCAAGAATAACAGATAAGAAATATTTCACAACACAAGAGTCTTCAAATACCAACTTAAGATACTGTAATGTCCACGAGGCTGAGTTTCAAAATGTCTTTGCTTCCTACAAAGAATGTTTGCTTCACAGCTGGCTTTTATCTTCTTGAAGGAGGCGCCATTACCTCACAGCCTTACTCCTGTGTCACCCATGCTGTTGCAGCTGCTCTTTCCTGTGTGCAATCCTGTGTGCATGCGCACTTGACACAGGCTCCTCGGGAACCTCCTCATCGCTGCTGCCAGCCCCCACAATCTCTGAAGGCAGCTGTCCACTCCCTAATGGTGCTCTCCTCAGCCGTCTGCACCTGCTGCTGGCTAACCACAACAAAGCTGCTAAAGCTAATGTACATAGTTATCAAAGGGCAAAAGTTCATGAGTTCATTTCCCAGGAGAAGATTTGAAATCCTTCGAACAAGGGTGTCAAACTTGATTTCATTGAGGGCTGCATCAGGGTTGTGTTTGACCTCAAGGGAGGGCGGGGCATGGCCAGGGTGGGTGTAGCCAGCTTGACATCACTCATGTTGGAGGAGCCTGTGATTGCCTGTGCAATCTGCCAGAAAAAAACAGGCTACCGAGGGTCTCATGCGGCCCTCCCAAGCTCCATTTTTGCTGGCAGAGGCACTGCAGGCCAGTCCTTTGCTGTTTCCAGAATGGCCCATGGGCCAGATCTTAGCTGGTTCTAGCCCGTGGGCCTTGAGCTTGACACCCTGCCTTAAAATAACACAGAATTAGCTATATCTGATGAGTCCAAAATTGGATTTGAACCCCACCTCATGGGGGGTCACTGTAATTGAAAATACTACCCAGGCCACATGGTGTAAAAATAGGTTCAGGGTGGTATGAATCCCAATATTTACAGCACAATGCAGGATGAGCCTAAAAGCTTTAGGCTCATCAGAAATAATTTCTTCTATTAGAGTCATATATTTAAAAAAAACAACAGTGTAGCAGTATGAAGATACTGGTGCAAAAGAAGATGAAGATGTGCTGGCAGGTTACCAGCATCAGCAGAATGAGTTGAGAGGGACCTCAACTGCTTACTCAAGAAGGAAACCCTATACCCTATATGTCCAGAATCTTAAAACCTCCAGTGAGGAAGCACCTACAATTTTTGAAGGCAAGCCATTCCATTGGTGAATTGTTCTCACTGCTACGAGATTTCTCCTTAATTCTAGGCTGCTTCTCTCCTTGATTAGCTTCCATCCATTTTTTTTCTTGGCTTGCCTTCTGGTACTTTGGTAAACAGATTGGCCCCCTTTCTTCTTTGTGACAGCCTCTCAAATATTGGAACACTGCTCTCATGGCACCCCTAGTCCTTCTTTTCGTTAGACTAGATATACCAATTCCTGCAACCATTCTTCATGTGTTTTAGCCTCCAGCCTCCAGCCCCACTTGCTTTTTTTCTGAACTCTTTACGGGGTGTCTACATCTTTTTTTTTTTAATAATATGGTGACCAAAACTGGATGCAGAATTCTAAGTGTGGTCTTTTTAAGGCTTTTATACATCCTGACTGATTTCTCCTTGTGTGTCTGTGCGTGTGTGTGCACGTGCGTGTGTGTAGAATATTGAAGAAAAGTAGGGGATCGATTGACAGGGCAAAGCTGCAAGTTAAACCATTTTGTGTGACATGGGCTAATCACTACCCTACCAGGCTTAAAGGTATTGTCTTGGTACAGATGCCCTGTATTACTTCTTTCTAAAAAATGCTATTGAAGCTTTCCAACAGTTTTTCAGACAGCAAGAGTAAAAAAAAAAAGAACGATGCAATTTTGTGTTGTTATTAGTCTTTACACAAGACACCGAACAAGAGCTCTTATCCAGAAATTACTTTGGAGAATGTGTATTTTCTGAAAGGAAAATGAAGAATTCAGACTGTGCTTCAGAGGACAAATGGAACGAAATGAATATCACTGTTATCTAATCCCACAGAACTGTCTATAAAATATCACTGTAGTGTTTTTAGGATGTAACCTAGAAATGTATATTGAACTTTATCACATGTGCAAAACAGTCCCATAAGTAGAACTTGGTGATATGCCAAACAGTGAAGGGTTTTAGGACATCTGCTATCGATGCAGAGTTATTTGTTTGCTATTCAGGAAAAGCAAGTCATGATTTAACAATGATAGTAATAACCCTGACAATTAATCAAAAGACAGTTAATCAAAATTCCAACCCTGCTTGGCCACTGTAATCCTCTGCATGATAAAAAAAGAAAAGAAAAGAAATCAGTGGAACTTGAAAGATAATTGAGTGGAACACTCCAGATGTGTTAAATTAACTTCACAGTCATCCTCCTTAAGTCAAAGGTGAACACTTCCTAGCAGCAGTGTCTAAGGGAAGAGGAGAATGACTGGGCAATTGAAGTCCCATGCTTTATATATATTAGTGTAATGTGTGCAAGACATGTTTTTGAAAAGTGTCGGGTTTTAATTACCCAATCATGCCTGCAGATTTGAGATTGTTTCACCTTCTCTTCTTGTGCCGGAATCCCCTGCTTCCTAAGTTTCAAAATCAGGTACAGACTCATCAAGGACACAAGTCTTCTTCATTTGGAAGGACCAAAAATACCAACCCCTTTTTTGGAAATATTTTGGAAAATATTCTATTAGAAAATATAAATCTGAAGTCCTGTCCTGGGCACATCTATCAATATCCATCCCTATTTCCCATTGCTTAGATCAGAGATCTCCAAACTTGGCAACTTTTAGACTTATGGACTTCAACTCCAGCTATGCTGGCTGGAGAATTCTGGGAGTTGAAGTCCACAAGTCTAAAGTTGCCAAGTTTGGGGACCCCTGGCTTAGATGATCAGGATGATTTCCCACCTTCGAACTGAAGCTTAATCCTTTCTCCAATCTCCTTTGTTACCTGAGTTTCTCTATTCTTGGAAGAACTCAAGCTAGATATGTCAATGGAGACAAACAGCTTGGCAACACCTGTTTGAGCTTATGGCTTATCTTTGGTGACTCACACATTGTGGCAGTTTATTCCATAGTAGGGGAACAAAAGGACTTATTTCTCACTATTATTGAGGCAGGGCATCCATTAAGTTTGTTACTACAGATTAGAAGATTATGATCTTTGCTTTTACAACTACTTACATTTGATAAGTAGTTGTGAAACTTTAGAAAAAGAAAAAAAAAGTGATTCCACTATGAGAAGATAATAAAATGACATTAAAGACTTTTGAAAAGGATAACTAATTATTGGCAATGTTAATAGGACAGACTTTTAAAATTTGGAAGGGTACTGACACAAAACTATTGACCTTCGTGTCTTCCCAAGAAGCAGACATTTGCTGTTTAAATAAAAGTCATTAAAGATGTATGACTTGAAAAATCATAATACTTAGGGGAAAATGATCCTGTGTGTCAAATGTGGGATATTGTGGTTAAACAGGGTGGCAAAAACCTTTGCTTTTTGCAATTCTGACAATTAAAGTCTATGGTTTACTTACAACTAAATGAAGAAAGGGGGAATTTCCCTTGCATATTACTGACAGGCATAATTACTTTTGGTATTAATGCTTTAAACCTTAAGAATGTTGAGATCTGTAATTGACACAAATTGTTTAGATATGTGTAATATTTGTTTAGCAAGCAATCTATACCAAGTTAATTAGATAGTATGCTTAATATCTAATTTCCTTTAGTTGTGTGGCTAAATGGTAATTAAATTGCTAAACATTCCTCACAAGTGCAGTGAAATAATAGGAACTGAGTTGCACACTCATTTGTTTCTGCAAATTTGAATTAATTACATGGCAAGTAGATTTATCTTTTATAACTTATACCTCAATAGGTGCTCTTCCAACGATCAATTGGGATTTAATTTCCCTTCAATTGCTTTATTAATTCTCAATTAAATATGGTTGGTACTGTAACAGTTCGTACTAGCAGTTTCTTTAATTACAGATAGATTTTTGCAAAATTAAGCACTTGGCTGAAGGACATCCCGGCTAGACTTCCTTTATACTAAGGTTGTGCAGCGTTTCAATAGGATGATTCAGTTTGATTGATTCAAGTTAAATCACCCCTCGGAAAGAGGTTTCAAACACAATTTTCCCTTTTTAAAAGGCAAGAAAAATAGCCCCATTCCTTTGTTTTGCCTTAAGTCACCTCCAAAGCTAGAAACACCTGGAGGAACTCATCTGAGCCACTTTGCACTGGTCCATTTCTGCTAGAGTATTCTCTGAAAAAAAGGTGATACAAATGTGAATTTATTTAGCTAGTTTCCTTCTTCCAGTGGCGGGTGTGGCATGACTTGGTGGGTGTGGCAGGGGAAGGATATTGTAAACTCTCCATTTCCTTCCCACTCCTGGGGGAAGGTTACTGCAAATCCCATTCCCTCCCCACCCCACGAACCTGCTTTCCAGCTCCGTTCTCCTGTGCAGGGCAACCAAAGAAGACCCAGCTAATCAGCTGGGACTCGGGAGGCAGAGAATAGATGGGGGGGGGGCAGTCAGAGGTGGGGTTTGCCGGTTCTCCCAACTACTCCAAATTTCCGCTACCGGTTCTCCAGAACTGGTCAGAACCTGCTGAATACCACCTCTGCCTTCTTCCCATGCTCTAATTTTTAAAGTTTTGATTAAGTAATCTGTTAAAATAACCAGATCAAATGAAATATAAAATCAAATATTAACACACTTGCGAAGAGAAAGGGAAGCGCTATCAGTACTCCTTCTGAGCTTCACTCGCTGTTTGCTCATACACACTGGGTGTACAATTGCACAGGCAAAGGGATCCACATTTTTTTAAAAAAAAATTATTGATTTTTTTAACACAAACATAAACAAACAAAACATAAAAAGATCAACCTTTCTTCCATGAATATACAAGCAGTGTGTCGGTTGGTTTACAAATTTTTTGTGCATCCATTTCATAGTCATCAATTACAGTTACATAGTATAATAACTCATATTCGCAATCAGAAATTAAATACCCTAGTATCATTATTATTCAATCATTTGACAATAATTCTATTCATTCATATTTTTTGAGGTAACTATAATTTACTTGGTATCATTTTGTAACAATTCATATAATCTTCCCAAATCTATCCTAATTTTTTTTATAGATATACCGTATATGCCGGCGTATAAGATGACCCGGCGTATAAGATGACCCCCCAACATTTCCACTCAAAATATAGTTTGTTATATACTCTCCCCTCTTCCGCACGCCTTCCACTTTTGCACTTTTTTTTTTTTTTTTTAGGCATTTTTGTGCACCGTGGAAACGAATCCCGTGAAGCTGAAAGGAGCAACCAGCCTTCTCCCAGCTCCCAAGGAAACGAGGCTCGCACCGCCCGGGCTCCGCTGAGGTATCCGGCTGGGGCTGTCAGGAGTTGTTACCGCTGGCGCGCTCCGCGCTCAGGCTCCAGTCCTGCGTTTGTTGCCTCGGGAAGGGAAAGGCAAAAAGGAAGAGCCGCGGCGGCGCTTTGCAATGGCAGCAGCGGCTCCTGGTTTTGCCTTTCCCTTCCCGAGGCAACGCGGGACTGGAGCACGCGCGAGCCGCGCCAGTGGTAACAACTCCTGACAGCCCCAGCCGGATACCTCAGCGGAGCTCGGGCGGTGGCCTCGCTTCCTTGGGAGCTGGGAGAAGGCTGGCTGCTCCTTTCGGCTTCACGGGATTCGCTTCCACGGTGCGCAAAAGTGCCTCAGCCACGGGCAGCCGCAGTGCTTCCCAATTACTATTTGCCGGCGTATAAGACGACCCGGCATATAAGACGACCCCCCAATTGGAGGCATGTTTTTCAGGGCAAAAAAGTTGTCTTATACGCCGGCAAATACGGTAGTAAAAAAGAAAAAAAAATACATCTTTATATATTTATTATTTTCTAAGATTCTACATATTTCATTATTGTATTTTATTATCTAACCATTGATTAAAAAGGTCCCAAATTTTATAGAATTGTTTATCCTCTTGCTCTCTAATTTCAAATGTCAATCTACTCATTTCAGCACATTCCAATATTTTCTTAATGGTTTCTTCCTGCAATGGTATTTTCTCATTTTTCCAGTTTTTAGCAAATACAATCCTAGCCGCTGTTAAAACATTTACAATCAGGTATTTCAAATCTTTACTATATGTATCAGGTAAAATTCCCAATAAAAATATCTCTGGTTTCAAATCTATATGTTTTTTTGTCATTTTTTCCAACCACATGTGGATTCTAGTCCAGTATTTTCTAGGATCCGCACAAGTCCACCACATATGGTAATATGAGCCAACTATTCAGGCAAAGATGGCGCAATGTTCAAAACAGCTCTGGGATTTGCTGCTTTGTTTGCCTTATTAGCAGAGTACCGTTGTGATATTACATAGTTGAAGGTCCTCAGTGATCTACTGGTGGCTCATTAGTTTATTAAAAAGATATGTTTTTTATGTTTCTTGCCCAATCCTAATCCCAACGGGACTGATCAGAATAAATTTTAACAGAATAACCGAGTTAGAAGGGACCTTGGAGGCCTTCTAGGCCACGCCCCTGCTCAAGTAGGAACCCTATACCATTTCAGACAAGTGGTTTAAAAGCTTCCAATGCTGGAGAACCCACAACTTCTGAAGGCAAGTCATTCTACTGATTAATTGTAAAATGTCAGAATTGACATTTTGTTTCTACCTGCCTTCCATTGAGGACCTGTATACTGTATGAGCCAAAAAGGGGGCTGTGAAAATATTTACAGACCCCTCACATCCTGGACATAAACTGTTTCAACTCCTATTCTCCTATAAATGATGCTGTAGAGCAGGGATCCCCAACCTTTTCGACGCCGCGGCCCGGTTCCGCGTCAGCTGGCGCCGCGCCCGGTTCCGAGCGTCAGCTGGGCGCCGCCATCTTTTGACGAAAAATCACTTCCGGTGACGTCACGGAGTGATTTTTCGTCAAAACGCATGGCGCTAGCGCTTCCGGTGAGCTTTTTCGGGTAGAAATGGCTTTCTACCCGGAAAAGGTCACGGAAGCTAGCGCCGCCATCTTTTTGACGAAAAATTGCTTTTTTACCAAAAAGATGGCGGTGCCCAGCAACCAGCGGCCCGGTAAGGCTTGTTCCACGGCCCGGTACCGGTCCGCGGACCGGCGGTTGGGGACCCCTGCTGTAGAGCACTGCACACCAGAACAGCTAGACACAAGGACAGTTTTTTCCCAAACGCCATCACTCTGCTAAACAAATAATTCCCTCAACACTGTTCAGCTATTTACAAAGTCTGCACTACTATTACTATTAATCTTCTCATCACTCCTTATCATCCATCCCCTCCCACTTGTGACTGTATGACTGTAACTTTGTCGCTTGTATCCTTATGATTTATATTGACTGTTTCCTAGTATGATTTGATTGCTTATTGTACTCTATGATTATCATTAAGTGTTATATCTTATGATTCTTGACTCTTAACAGATGTATCTTTTTTATGTACACTGAGAGCATATGCACCAAGATAAATTCCTTGTTTGTCCAGTCACACTTGGCCAATAAAGAATTCTGTTCTATTCTATTCTATTCTATTCTATTCTATTCTATTCTATTCTATTCTATTCTATTCTATTCTATTCTACTCTACTCTACTCTACTCTACTCTACTCTACTCTACTCTACTCTACTCTACTCTACTCTACTCACTGTAGAATGATTAATGTCAGAAAAAAATTCTCCTTAGTTCTACATTGGATCGCTCCTTGATTACTTTCCTTGATCTTTCCAGAAGGGCCTGAAGACCTAACACTGCCATCCAGCCTGAGGATCAGACAGTGGTATGGAGCCCATAAAATGGCTGTACTAAATAGGCTGTACTCTCCCAATGGTTGCATTGTCTGGGTGTTTAATCATGTTAACATCTTGCATTGTTTGAAGCCTCTTTTGTTTTGCTTGGTATCTTTTAATTGTAAGCCACCCAGAGTCACAAATGTGAGATATACAAATGTGTTAATGAACTTCATTATTCTTATTATTACAATCAGCATTATTATACTGTAACATCCTATGCATCACACAAACCCTATCATTTATATTTTGGTCTTGTATGTTAAAATATTTATGTTCTGCTCATATTAAACTCATCAAGATGCTGCTTTAAAACACAAAAGCAAACTCTCTTCCACACTAAGAGTTAATCTGTGATTATCTAAATAACAATAGCGTTCCTCCTTATAGCTGTAAGCAATGTTTATACCCTTTAATAAGCATTCAGCTAGACTGAACAAGCTGAGATATCAAATTAATGCAATGTGCTTGATTGCACTGCTGAAGTTGTTCCAATTTAATAAAGACTTCAGCAACAGATGCTTATTTTACTGTTGCTTTCTCCTTGCAATTAATAATTACTACATTCTTTTGTTTGATTTTGATAGATGACTGCCTGATCCTAGTCATTTACTTATGTGGCAGTAGGAAAAAAAAATATCTTCTCATCTTAATATTAAGAGTTTTTCTTTTTAAATATACTGGTGTGCCTATGGTTAACAGTTGTGAGCACTTTTTCTGAATATTATTGTATTTTCTGTATCTCCATTCCTTTTGAACATTTAGATGAAGCATTGGAGATCATGTAATAGCCCATCTTATCAACCTGTTAATGATACTTCCAACATATTTCTAACATTTCAATTGTCTGGATTGTTATTTATGACACTACAAATCTCCCATATGTGCTTGACAGTGAAATCATCATCATCATCATCATCATCATCATCATCATCATCATCATCATCTTCATCATCATCATCTAAATGGAAAAAACTGTCTTTATTGGCTCCAACTTCCAACTTGCAAGCAAAAGACTGTACAGTGATGTTTAAAGGCCTTCCCAATAAAATTTGCTTTGTTCAAAAAGAAATAAAGAATGCAAATTGCATTATTACAGTCATGCCTACTTAGTTAGCTTTCCATAAGCTCGTAAGAACCGAATTGTTTTGGGGAAACTGTGAAAGATGAAATGCTGCCATCAATTATTATTGTTTCATTGTTGCTTGATTTTATTTTTCTTTATATTTTTAATTTTATATCATGGATGCTTAATTGTATTTTATTGCAATTGTTTGTACTTTCGTTCGCCATATGGCTATTGCTATCTGCCAAGCATCTGTTAACACAACTAGGTATCAATCTATATAAATAAATGAAATATGATGATGACAATATCACTCTGTTTTAAAATTTCACTTACAAATTATAAATTACATATAGTTTTAGAAATTTCAAATTCAACAGAGATATTTTTATGACATTTATATATTTTCCTGCATGCTTTATCTAATTTTGACATTTTATGCATTTTTCCATTAAAAATACATGGTTGTGCATGCTTCTCTTTCTCTCTCACTCTATCTTCCTCCCTTCTTTCCCCTGTCCCCTTCCCTCCCTCCCTTTCCCCCCCCCTCTCTCTCTCACACACACACAAATATATATACTGTATTGCTTGTATCTCTCTATCATTTGTTTTAATTGTTAAGGGAATTACTTTTGAAAAGTGTATATTTCTTTTTGTGTACAATGGATTCTCCTTGACATTCAACAATTGGATATTGTATACATATCCTGATCAATTGGATTCTATGTATTATCACTCTGATATATGATTATCCTGATAGTATAAAAAGAAGTTATAGATAAGTTCCATCAGAACATTTATATATTTTATGGGTGATTCAGAAAAGAAATATAATACAATGTCTCTTCTGGTTGATAAGAAGCACTTGAATAAATAAAACTTACACATTAAAATTAGTCCATGCACTGTTCCTATGCTTTGCCTCTTCTTCCAAGTCTCTATGTTTATCTGGCATTAACCTCTGTTCCCTTCCAAAGAAAATGTCTTCAAATCATCTTTGGTTAAACGAGTCAACCCTGAAACTGGAACTGTTAAGATGGACAGAATAACTGTGTGTGTCTTTATGGTGTCCATAAGTGAACTTATAAAATAAAGTCTAATTGATTTGGTTGTAGCCCACCTCTGCACACAGAAGAGATGGATACTTGGTAGGGGCTTGTGAAGGATGGTAAGGCTGATAATGTATCATGTACCTGTTGAAATATATCTGTCAGTGGTCAAGTACAATCTCCAAGTGGTAATTAATAAAAGGCACTTACGAATTTGATGGTTGCATATGCTTCTGAAACACCGTCGTAAACATGGATAACAGATCACAGTGGCTAATCATGGTAGATTATACTGAACTGTAAAACTGGCTAACATTGATGTACACATACATGCACAAACATGTACATTACAGAGAAATAAATAAATTTTGAAAGCATTTTGACAGATGAGCAATTTAAACAAGCCAATTTCAGTTAAATAGTTGTAAAATTTAGAACAATAAATAAAACCTTACTTTGACCATGTTTTGCAAAAGAGACGAGTCGACCTTTAGCTCCATATACATTTTGTTAAATATCAAATTACAAATCTTATGGATTTTCATGTTTTCTTACACTTTGCACAGTGCAACATTTTGGTTATCATTTGAAATTCAGATGATTATGGCTCCATAAACATGCTGATTCATAACAATGCAAAAATATGGAAACAGCCAATATCTTGATTCAGCTCATGATTTACTAGGTTTTTATGATAATTTGTAAGAGGGAAAATTGAATTAACTATACTTGGAGGGAATTTTTATGCTAGATTAAACAGTGAACAGTACATTTAAAGTTTTGCCCTACTTTACAATAGAATATTGCATTTAACCATGAGATTGTACCTGAAGTTAGCAAGGCTTTTAGAATAATAAATATTTTAAGATATGCTTGAAAGGCTATACTTGATGGAATCATTTTTAAATTCACATCCAAGAGAATACATAAGAATAAACTACTGAGATGGCCCCAAGACCATCACTAGAGAAGTTTAAAGCTTCAGTCTGAGCCTTTCAACCCTCAATATTTAGTAGATTATCTTTAGTGCAACCAACACTCTAGTTGCTACTTTTTAGAAGAACAAGAAAAGCTAGGTGAGCTTCAGGAGAAGACATTCTGAATGTATGTTGTCTTAAAAGTTAATGATTTGCCCAGCATTCAGTTTTTCACTTATCTACTAACTTCCTAAATTTGAATATGATGATATCTGTCTCTTCCAATTCTCTCCAACTGGTTTCCAGTTGCAAGATACTTTACAGGTTAAGAAAATTACCTGCATACACATGAGATCCTTGTAGAAGTAAATATAAAGGTAGTGGTTTCCCCTGTGCAGTCATGTCCAACTCTAGGGGGCGGTACTCATCTCTGTTTCTTAGCCAAGGGAGCTGGCATTGTCTGAGGACAGATCCGTGGTCATGTGGCCAGCATGACACTACAGTGAGGCATACGGAACACTGTTACCTTCCCATCAAAATGGTACTGATTTGTCTACTCGCAATTGCATGCTTTTGAACTGCTAAGTAGGCAGGAGCTGAGGTAAATAACGGGAGCTCACCTCATCATGTAGCATCAGGTCTCAAACCTGAGCTGTCAATTTTCCAGCTGACAAGCTCAGCGTCTATAACTGCTGTGCCCTCACTGCCTCTTTTAGAATTAAATATAAGATGCCCTCACCTCTAGTGGCCTATAAGATGCTTCTTTTTTTAAAAAAAAAAAAAATCTGCTCTTCAGTTATGTCCAGGATATACAAGTTTTCTCGGCAATTTTATTTTCTTGGCAATATAGTGATTGGTTGGAGTTTTAGTTCAGTCGAGTATAAAAGAAACCAACATAATGTTATGGTAGGTCTATAAGAAAGAGCTGAGTTTGGAAGACCAGGAGTAAAATAAATACAGGAAGGGCCTATAGGAAAAAAATATATATGCAAACATGTTGCAGTGTCTCTGTGGTATGTGTTTATGTGGGCAAGACTGAGGTTGTTTCTATCTAATTACATTCCCCACCCCACCCCCCAAAAAATCACTTCCTCCATATCTACTCAATGAGATCTTCCAGCAGTAAATGCCAAAAATTGAACCATGCACTATATGTGATTGCACAAATTAGTTGTGATGTGTGAAATCCATGATTGGAATCTTTTTTTGTTTGTTTGTTTTTATGAAATGCATCTTGCCAACCTGCTTCAGAATCAAAGGAAAAACACAGAGACACAATAGGACCATTAACCTAATAGTCTTAGCCTTGGGCTTCCAGGAGAGTATACATGATGACAATGTCCTGCTGACTCCTTTTTTAAAAAAAAAAAATCCCAGCAGGCTCCATTCTTCAGAGTTTTGTAATTAAAAGAACTAAAAAAAAAAAGATTGAGCTTAAAGAAAATGTACTGCTATAGAATTCAAAGATATCCTTAAGCAGCTTGTTGTTTTTTCTGTCTTCCAATATATGTGTTTTGTAATTGGCCACACACATGATAATAACTAATTTGTTAGTCTGATTTAATTTGCAAAATTAATATGTGGCTATTGTTTCCCCCCCACCAAAAAAATTGAGACACCTGCTTTAGATTTAGAAATAATTTAAAAAGCAGTAAGATATGTCCCATTTTAATCCTTTTTAAAAAATCTGATATCCATAACAAAATTCCCAAAGGCATCAATCATGATAGGCAAGCTGCATATGTTCCAGAAAGAGAGAACTGAGTAGGTTCTCTCTAAGCAGGAGATCCTATATTATTCCAGACAAATGGCTGTCTCTTTTTGAAAACTTCCAGTGATGGAACACCCATAATTACTGGAGGTAGGACACTGATTAATTGTTCATAGGAGATGACATTTCTCCTTAGTTCCAGGTAAGATCTCTCTTTAATGGTCTCCCACCCATTACTTCTTGTCTTGTCCTCGGGTGCTTTGGAGAACGGATTGATCCCTTCTTCTCTTTTACTGCCCTTCAAGGACTGGAAGACAGCTATCACATCACCCCGACACCTTATGTTTATTAGACTAGACATATCCAATTTTCTTAATTAATCATACAATTTAGCCTCCAGACTCCTTAACATCCTTGTTGCTGTTCTTTGCATTCTTTTTAGGGTCTCAGCATCTTTTTTTTTTTTAATCGTGGTGATCAGAACAGAATGCAGTATCCCAAGTGTGGTCTCACCAAGGCAGTATGAAGCAATACTGTCATTTCTTGTGATCTTGATGCTATCCCTCTGTTGATGCAACCCAACTTAGTTCTGCTCTTTTGAAGCCTTTACACGAGTGACAGTCCAGAACTGTGCAGATGTGTACAGATGAAAATATATCCATATTAATCCACTCAACATATCTTCCTTTTTATTGTATCTTTTCTTTTTCTTCTCCCTCCCTCCCCCCTCTCCTTCCAAAAGTTATCTCTGAAACAAAACAACGAGGGCAAATAAATCACAAAATAGTAATTGGATTTTTCTCTCTCTCTCTCTCAAGCATCTTAATCTTCCCACTGGAAAGCTGATCTAGTTGCACTTGTCAATTTGCATGTGTCTGGAAGCCGCACACTTGGCAACTAACATTAGATAGTGAATTTTGACACTTAAATGATCTTGCAGACATCTAATATTTCACAGTGACATTTGCTGCCTGAGCTACTTAGACACGCAATATTACTTGTTCATACCAGAATGAAGGAGAAAGGGGAGATCATTTCTAATACAGTTGAAATTTGAGTATATCAAGTGTTTTTATAGGAGCCAGAGTGGACAACTTGGTTATAAGCATCTTGAATGTTTGTGCCTCTCTTGGCAACAATCAGTCGGTCATTGATATGCAGACTGCAAAGAGCTTGTCAAGATTCATGCTAATCACGGCATGCTGAGAAATTCAGTTGTTCTGAACTGTGGCTCAAAGCAGCATATAGCGGCAGATGATGATTAGAACTTGGATTCATCTAGTCTAAGAGTCTCTCTGCAAAGAAAGGAATCAATGGGAAAAAAGGGGGCTTACAGGTCCAAACAAACAAATAAAAATACAACTCAAGGAAACAGATTGCAGGAGCAAATACTCTAGGAATGTGTGAGAAAATATTGTGCCCTTTCAAATTAGATCTGGATACAATGATCTCAACCATATTATTTTTGATTTCCTAGAAATGTGTGCTTGCTTGCTTGTATTTTAAGCAGCCTCCTGCATCTTTCAGATATAAAAACATGTTAAATCAATTAAACGGACTTAATTGCATTTTTAAAATAACTCCCTCGGGGAACTAAGGCTAATAACTTGTAATGGGTTCCATTTGCATTTAATCTGTAGATATTCTAGCACAGGAACCTTTTTTTTTAATATATATTTTTTCAGTTCACCATAATGCTTTTGCATAGTTTGATTAAATTTGTTTAAGTTTGCTGAATAAGCCCCAGAATATAGCATACTAAGCCACAAGCTATGGTTCACTGAACACAATGCCTAACTTCATACAATATGCTAAGCCAAATCCAAATAAGACATATTACAGCTTATACAATATATGATTCCAGACAGTGAACAAGAGTCTTACTTTCTCAAGCTTAGTGTTATCTATGTGAGAAAAGTCAAGATTCAATTCAACTGTACAATGTTATTCAAAGAATCTGATTCAAATTTGCAGCTCAACTTTGTCATTTAAATTAAGGTGATTCAGAGGTTCAGTTTGATACATGAGTCTGCTACATGCCTACAGAAAACCCACTGAAAGTTTACCTTGATTCAAAGGCATCTGATTTAGATTAGTATAAATATGGCTTCTCAATTTAGCTTAAGCCAGATAAATGAATTTATGGATGGATAGATAGATACAAGCAAATAGAAAAGAATTATGCACTTGCTCTGCTTCATATATTTATTTAATGAATATATTTATCCCGTCTTTATTGTTTTATAAGTAATTCAAGGCAACAAACCTGTGAGGTGAGCTGGGCTGAGAGAGATTGACTGACCCAAAGTCACCTAGCCAGCTTTCATGCTCGAATCAAAACTAGAATTCATCATCTCCTGGTGACTGGCTCAAAGTCACGCAACCATTTTTTTTTTTAATAAGGCAAGACAGTTCCCTGATTTCTAGACCTTTACCAATCTACCAACTTGACTTTGGGTTTTTTGTTGTTATGATTGTTTTGCTGTTCTTGATGTTTGTTGTTTGAACAAATATGAACAAAAAGATATATTTGCTGCTCTCGATGACTCTTCCTTCTGTATAAAATTAAAGAAAAATGTTTTCCTTCCCCAACAAAGTAATGAAATACTATCCTCCATTAAAAAACTGTAGAGACACATATAATTCTAAATCATTAACCATGAGCATAAACAGAACCAAGTCAATTTTTTAAAAAGAAAAATCTTGGAAAATATGGTGGAGCCTACCAAGAGGACGATGGAGCTAATTGCAAAGGTTATATTTTGGATTTCTGCTTTAAGCTGTTCATTATTTAAGCATTCCTTGACCTTTGTCCAATAGCTTTCCATATCAAGTGGCAAAATGAGATTTGTGGAGATGAAATGTGCAATCAAACACCATGTACATTTTCTTGAACTTATCCTTACTTAAAATGTGCACTCTAAGGGTTAAGTCTGCTGCTGGAGCACTGGCGACATAGGTGCTTTCCTGGAAAACACTCAACGATACCTTGAGGCATGTTTAGTATTAAAGGCTAATGCTTTAAGCAACAGGAAAGATTACTTTAAAATGGTCTCTTACTCCAGCTGACATTTAATTCACAATGTGCTTATTAATTTTGGATAACAAATAGTTTCTTTGGGATTGTTATTTGGTCAGGCAGCATTTGAGAATGACTTTAAATATAATTAAATTGTGACCGTAGACCACTGTCAACCTTGAAAAGAAAGTCAGAGATATTGAATGATCTAATATCTACATTAGAGATGCAACTTTTTTATTATTTTGGGGGGATTTGTTTTGAGATTTCCAGTTTCTTATAACAGTTTTAATTTGCTTTTAAAGTTTTAAATGAAAATGTGTCTGTCAGGTAATGCGGTGAAGAATACGGATGAAGTTGCAGGTTTCTTTCTGTTCTGTAGAATACTTGTCTATAAAGAGTCTCATTTTTCCAGGACATGGTTGTCTCATAGGGGGTGTTTTTTTGTCCCTTGAGGAAGAAGAAGATAGTTCGCTTCTCATCCAAGAAGCTTCATCAGTTGTGATGGCAGTGTGTGTGTGTGTGTGTGTGTGTGTGTGTGTGTGTGTGTGTGAGAGAGAGAGAGAGAGAGAGAGTGACAGTTGAGATTAGATGGTGAGGAAATGGAAGGATTGATTCTGACAGGATGGTGTGGGGAAGAGTTGTATTTCATTGCAGTCATCTGGTTGTTAGTACTCTCTCTGAGAGCCATTGAGGGTACTTGGCTCTGTACCCTGTATTTGTTCGGTATTTATAGACTTCTCTCTACTTTGCTGTCCAAACCATTTGTTTGTACTTTTCCTTCCTCTTCCTACCATTCTAATGATAGAATGTATTTATGCATTAGAATTTTTGTCTGAAATTCTATAGGGTTTGCTACCCAAGCAGAGGGTTGGACTAAAAGATCTCCACAGTCCCTTCTAACTCTGTTATTCTATTCCAGAATGGCCTTAATACAATCCCTGTCTTTGCCAATTAAATGGATCAAGGAACATGACTGGGGAGGGAGGAAAACCTCTGCTTGTAGCCCTAGACAGCCTTTGGTTAGACAAGAAGCATTGGATGGAAATTAATCAAGGAGAGAGCCAACCTAGAATTAAGGAGAAATTCCCTGACAGTTAAAATAATTAATCAGTGGAATGACTTGTCTTCAGATGTTGTGGGTGTGCCAATACGGGAGGTTTATAAGAAGAGATTGGGCAACTATTTCTCTGACATAATATAAGGTTTTCCCCTTAAGTAGGAACAGTGGCCTCCAACTTTTTGGGTACCAGGGACTGGTTCCATGGAGAAAGGTTTTTCCACAAACCAGAGGGGTTTTGCATGCTGCCTGCATTCTGCAGATGGCGCTTTGCTTGATTGCACCAGAGGAGGGCAGCAGTTATGTTAACAACTGGTTTACTGGTTGTGAGTGTGCGCCTCTTTGGGGCTGAAACACAGCTTCAAACATGCAGCTAATCTACTCAGGCAGCTCCGGTGAGTACAGCAGGCACCACGCAGAACACAGCTGGGCAGTGTAGGCAGGGGGAATGAGCCAGAAAGTTAGTTATATATGGACAGGATAGTGCAGGGGTGGGTGGATGGGTGTGATGACCCAGGGCATGGCACAAAGGCAACACAGTCAACTAAGCAATAAGAGTCCCTTTATTATCTCAAGCTTTGGCCCCAATGTCCAGATTATCTTCAGCTGGAGAAAAACTTTCCTAGGAAAAGCATTTAACTGTAGAAAATTCAGTCCAAAACAAGGTACACACAAACTGTAACTAAAAATCCAAACAAACCAAACTGAAGTAATTAGTTTGACAGGGCAGAAGAAGGAATTTTCAGACTTGAAAGCATGGCAAAACTCACACAGTTGGGAAGACGCCAGGAACACAGATAAGTCATGATGATATCAGATAAATTCACATTTGCTCCCAACAGCTTGTTGCATGCAGCTTGCCTTTTTTTTAATACACTGTGTTCCCAGCTGCAGCTAATGAAGGGAATCAGGGCCCTTTCCTCCCCCATAAGCCATGCAACTCACGCTGCTCCTTTCTTTGTTCCTCCCTGTGCGCCCTAGGATGAAGAGGGGGTGGGCCTGGATCTTCCTCTGAATTCCCTCTCCCCTGCTCTACCCAACTGGACTTTGTCCTTCCCCAGTTTCTTCTACAGCCAATGGAGCCACACTCCCACTCCCTGTCAGCTATTTAGCTTCCTCCTCCAAGTCAGATTCCAATGGGCATGACAGTAGGCCCAGCCAGTGATCACAACTACTGGTTCACCAGGCAGCAGCTCATCACTGGATTACACAGACTGATTGCTGACATGCTGCAGATTGGTTCCGATCCGCAGACTGGGGATTGGGGATACTTGGACTAGAAGACTTCCAAAGTCCCTTCCCTTCCAATTCTGCTATTCTGTTATTTTGTTAAATAAAATAATAGTTGGCTAGAGGAACATGTTTATTTTCTTACATATTTATTTATCAAATTTAGAGACCACCTTCTCTCTCATAGAATGATTAAGGGTAGTGTACAATATTTTAATTTGGTATAAAAACAGAATTAATATCTAAGTATTAAACTGATAAGACTTTCTCCAGGGAATCTTTTGTTCAGAGTATTCATTCTGCTCCCACAACTAATGCTGCATTCTCAACATTATTTTTCACTTTGTTTATTTTCCTCTTTCTTCCACATCTAGAATTCTCTGAAATTTCTCTTATAATGGTTCTCTTATGTTACATTATGTCTCTCAATTCTTATAAATGTTACATGAGAATATGATTTAATACCTTTTCTTACAGTATGTTGTTGGAATCACATTTACTGTGTTAGAAGGGACAAAATTGAGATTGTCAGCCTGGCTTTGCTTCAAGCTTTGCTTCAAGCTTGCTGCCAGCTGCCATGGAAACAAGGAGGGAGGATCCAAGGGGCATTTGGGAGAGGAAGTGTTCAGGTAGTGTGAGACTGGAATTGCTGGGAAATGATGGGGAGGCTTGGACTCAGAAGGCCAGCATGGGCTGTTTAACTTCATCAAGGCCAATCATCCTGGGAATGGCATGCACGGAGCACCTGGACCAGAGACGTTCCCAAAACATTTTCCTAGCCAATGATTGGATTCTGGTTGCCTGACTACTGGGCAGGTGGGCTCTGATTATTTTCAATTTGGGGTTTTTTTTTGTACACATTTGCTTCAGACCTTGCCTGATTTTTGCTGCAATCCTAGTAAAAGTGCCTCTTCTCTGAGCCTATGGAGTCAAGGGTTTCCTTTCCTAGGGATTGATCGGAGGCGGCCCTGACAGAGATGTATAAGGAACTTTCTCAAGTGCCCACCTAAACTTCAGTGAATCTTTTGGCACTGTGATCTGCTTCATGTATCATAGTAGTAAACTATGGCTTGTTTTAACCATAGTGTATTGATTAAGCAGTAGTGCCTGAGTTAATGCAAGGTTACTTGGGTGACATTGAGTTGAGTTTTATTCCCTGATAAATAAAACAAATGTCCATCAACTTGATCTGACTGTGGTGATAATTTGTAGTGTATCCAAGACACACTGCAAATTAATTGCATTCATTTCCTCCTCCTCCTCCTCCTCCTCCTCCTCCTCCTCCTCCTCCTCCTCCTCCTCCTCCTCCTCCTCCTCCTCCTCAACTTTGTCATTTTTAAAAAACTCACCAACCACAAACATTACATTTCCTAAGTATCTGAATTTCTGCTTAGTGCTTATTGTCTTATGAGAACAGTAAACCTTGGCTCAGGATTTTATTAGTCTAGGATCTTCCAGCAATCTCTGGTAGTCTTGGTAACCATCTCCAAATCTATAATTTGAAAAAAAAACTTTTTTTCTCCTCCCCCCCCCCCACTGTCAGCTTTCACAGGTGCTGTTTATTGTTGGAAGGATCAATGTTTTAACTACCTTACTTTTTGTTCTCACTGAAATATCCTTATCCTTCATGACCCCAAATAACATGGTTATTGCCTCTCTCCCTAGGACTCGCTTCCTCTTTACTTCTCATTTCTCATGGTAGTAGCTTAAGCCAAAACCAAACCAGCCACATTAAACTTTAGCACAGTGTTTGAACTGAGCCTTGTAATCTGATTAAGAATGGATTCGGATTAAGTGATCTCCAAAGTCATTCCAACTCTTACAATTTTATGATTCTATGAATTATCCCTATAAATCCTTTTTCTAGAGGGATTTGATGGCTATGCTATATTGACAATTGCATGTCTGGGGCAGAATGAGATTTTTTTTCCTCTCTATTATCTGTCTGATATATTTCAGATCCACTAGGAATGTTCTGGTGCTTCATTCCATTCTTCCACTAATGTTCATAACTTGCCTTATTTGAAAAAGGAAACCTATCTTTTTGTTTCTTTATTAACTATTCTCATTCTGTACAAGTAAAACCTATTGGAACTTTATGAACTTCTTCATAAAGATTTTGTTGTTGACCAACCAACAAATATGATATTTGAAAATCTCTTGTGTGCAGTGTCCTTTTTATGATACCCCAAGACATGCTCTGGTTGCCTTATTAATTTCTAAATATGAGGGCCACGTTGATAATTTTACATTTATTATTTTTAAGGGATGCTAACCCCAGAAGCACATATCAGATGACTAACTTCACCAAGATATACAGTTGTATAAAATTTTTAATCAGTTATGCCATTTTATTGCCTTTTTTGAACAACTTGTTGCACCAAAACTATTTCTCTTTTTTACTTTAAAGGCAGAATAGAACAGAACAGAACAGAACAGAACAGAACAGAACAGAATAGAATAGAATAGAATAGAATAGAATAGAATAGAATAGAATAGAACAGAACAGGAGTAGATTAGATTAGAGTAGAGTAGAGTAGAGTAGAGTAGAGTAGAGTAGAGTAGAGTAGAGTAGAGTAGAGTAGAATAGAGAAGGAATAGAGTAGAGTAGAGTAGAGTAGAGTAGAGTAGAGTAGAGTAGAGTAGAGTAGAGTAGAGTAGAATAGGATAGGATAGGATAGGATAGGATAGGATAGGATAGGATAGGATAGAATAGAATAGAATAGAATAGAATAGAATAGAATAGAATAGAATAGAATAACAGGGTTGGAAAGGACCATGGAGGACACTTTTGTCCAACCCTCTACTCAAGCAGAAGACACTATACAATTCCAAACAAATGGTTGTTCTTGAAAGCTGCCAGTGATGGAGCACCCACAATTCTAGGAGGCAAGCCATTCCACTGGTTAAAATGTCTCCTTGGTTGCTTCCCTCCTTGTTGAGTTCCCTTCTAGGTTGCTTCCCTCCTTGTTGAGTTTAGAATAGAATGAAGCTGGAAGGGACCTTGGAGGTCTTCTAGTCCAGACCTCTGCTCAAGCAGGAGAACCTACTTTAACCCAGACAAGTGGCTGTCTAGTTTCCATCTATTGTTTGTTTTGTTTTGTTTTTTTGTCTTGCCTGCTGGTGTTTTGAAAATAGGTTGACCTTCCTCTCTTCCTTGTGGCAGCCCCTTAGATATCAGAACACTGCTAACATGTCTCCCTCAGTCCTTCTTTTCAGAAGAGTAGACACACCCAATTCCTGCAACTGTTCTTCGTATGTTTTAGCCTCCAGCTCCCTTATCATCCCTGTTGCTCTTCTCTGGCTGGTCATAAGAACATAATAAAGATATTTGATATTTGAAAATGGGAAGCAAAAGACACATAGGAAGAAGGGCACTTAAAAGTTTTAAAAGTCCATCTCCAATTAAGCATTTTGCTCTTAAAAGTGGCTTCAAATCCTTGTGTATAACTATGTTCACCACTTGTCTTATGTGTGAAATGCACTGTCTATAACAGCTACAGTACACGGAAGGCAGGTAGGTCTAAATATAATACAGTTGTATTCTTGGTAGAAATAGGTGCATCTATTGAGCTGCTCCAGATGGATGACAAAACACTTCCACTCATTTTTGGAGATGTGACTACTAAAATCATCTCTTTCTGTAGCACAGTTTTATTTATGTAGATACTCCGTGTGGGGGGTGGAGATCTCTTCATATAATATGATTCCTCATTCATGTAAGTCAAGGATGTCTTTTGATAGACAAGTTTTTTCCATCAGAATCATAATTCTTTTAACTAAATTCAGTAAAGAGAAAATATCAGGAATATTACCTTGTCTGAATAAGTCTTTCTGCCTTTTCTATGCAATTGAGCCTTCATGTAGTAAAGCACACTTTTCTGCCACATGAATTGTATTGCAGCAATGAATGATAGTTGGCCCTGCCAGCTACTTAAGCAGGAAATTACTTGGAGACCATCTGCAAACCGCTATGAACTACTGAAAAAGGTAAGAGGGTTAACATAATCATAAATAAAAAGACACACTCTCTTAAATGTGAGAGGTGATGCTCTTAAACCAATACTGAAATGTGGGTGTGGGTGGGTGGGTGTTCCCATTCATCAGAGTGGAGCTGTCTTGTGTTTCTTTTCATAAGCAAATCTTTGCATACCATTAATCCATCCTACTATTTCAGTTTGTTATAAAAATGTGGATATTTTCATGCAGAAAATTTCTTAAGAGTTTATAAGGAAAGACAGGTAGGGGAAATGTCTACATCTTAATATAATTGATTTCAAACTTTCCATTTCTTTTTCAGTCAACTCTATGGCTCTATATTGTGGCAAGCAGCTAAATCATAGTCATAAAGCTAACTCTGTGGGAAATTTATGTTATTCCCTTTCCATCTGTTTAGGCCTTGACATATACAAGATATGCAATCATCGCTAACTTAGGCCATTATAGTCTATTTTCTATGCAACAGTCACGAGGGCAGACACACTGTGGCAGTTTTCCTAAGTCATAGAAATCAGTACACTGTTATATATTGCAGAAGAAAAACAACAACAAAAATGCAGCGTTGGTGAAACATTTCCATTACACTTCTTTACATGACTATTAGTTAATGCTGCAGCCTAGAGATTGCTATCATTTTATTTTTTGTTTTGCTTTGTTTCATTTAGCTTCCAAATTTTTCAAAAGGCAGCTGAAGTATTTTTTTTCCTACTAACCCTTTTGACAATATTTTTGGAGGTGGGGAGAGAACATACATTTGCACTGATTTAAAGAAATAGTATTAAAAACCTTCTGGACAGTTGGCAGGAAACACTCAAAAACACCTTCTGAAGCCTGTAGTAATCGCACTCAGAAACCAAGGAAAGCAGGGTTGCATACTCACAAACTTAATCGATAGAAAGGTGCTGCTTTTTCTTAGTACCAGCCTGCTAAGAAGAGTCTGGAAACTAGTTTAGCTTATTTTGAGTCAAGCTTTATAGAATCTTTAAACCTATGGATCTATTAAACTGCCAAGAATTCTCTAAGATTGTAGGCCATATATGTAATCAATGAATAAATAAATTTCCAAACTGCAGTTGATAGATTAAAACGTCTTCAAATATTTTAAAAAAAACATTATGTATTTTTTTTATAAAATCCATCCAACCAGCTACAGTATATTACAGATATTGGAAAGAAGGGGAGAGGGAGGGAGGGAGAAGAAGGGAGTGAGAGAGGAAGGGAGAGAGAGAGAAAGAAAGAATACAATATATTAGAAATGGCCCTTTCTTCCTCTTTCAGTGACTCACTGAGTAGAAATTCCAGCTAAGTGGCAGAGTCCTTGATGCTTTTTGAACTTGGTTGTTTTCTTGGGATGGTTCATTTCCAAAACTAGATAACAACATCAGTTCTAGTAGGGAATCATGTTGCTCTTATTTTAGCTAGCTGACTTCTTGGTCCCCTTAATTTTCAGTGTTACTGGGATTTTATTGGGGGTTTTGGCATGACCTTTCTAAGCTATAGCAGACCTTCAGGTCACTGACACCTGAATTTTTTATATGACCATGTTTCTAACAAAGGTGTATTTTACTGATCTTATGTGAGATGTCCAAGAAATTAGCTTTTAGCCTTACATTGGCATCATACATTCTGAATTATGCTGTGAACTTTATTTTCTAGAAGAAGAGCTGTTTAAGACATCAAGGCTGCTTGGTTGTTGTTTTTCCCCCCTTTTTTAACTTAGTCTTGTACTGAAAATACAAATTGGCAGAGTAAGTTGCCAGCAAACAGAATAAATAACAGAGATAATTTCAGACAGTGCAGAATCACTTCCTGGAATTCATTTCTGCAACAAGCTATTGAATCAAGGAGCACAGGCAGATTTTAGAAACAGCTGGATAATTTCCAGCTCATTAACAATATTTGTGCCTCTGCAAAATGTAGGTTTAGCACAAATCTCATGATTCAGGATGTTAAACAATTGTGTCTTGTTCTATCATATTGATTCCTTCCCTGAGCTCGTAACAGATTTTACAAATGACTGAGAACTTTACCGAAGGGAAAAAGAAGAAGTTTTGACACCTTGTGTGTCTGGTTAAAAAAAAGTTATTATTTTATACTTGTTTGGGTTCACTGCATACCTCAAGGTATAGTTCAGAAATATAATCAGTAGAAGAGACAGATTTTTTAATAGTTTTGCTGCAAGGGCATGCACCTCTCTGTGTATGCTTGTATGTATGAAGATGAACATAGATATTTAATTCTTGAATTTTGTTTTTGCTTTTGTCCAAGTTAAATTCTATTCTTCTGTATTCCATATTCCATGTTGGATGCATGTGTGACATGTCTTAACACAAGAATTAAGCTACAACTTGCCATCAGAAAAGGATTACAGAATGGGCATCAACACCCACCAAGATTAGGAAGAGGAAAACTACCTAGCAAACACAAGAAGGTAGGGGTGTCAAACTCGATTTTATTGAGGGCCACATCAGGGTTGTGTTTGATCTCAAGGGGCCAGGTGGACATGGCCATGGTAGGCATGGCTAGCTCAATGGCACTCGTGTCAGAAGCTCCTGTGGTGGCCTGAGCACTGCCAGCAAAAATGGAGCATGGGAGAGCTGTGCATGGCCCTCCTGAGCTCTATTTTTGCTGGCAGAGGGTTGCATGAGGCTGTTGCAGCTGAAAATGGAGCTCGGGAGAGCCCCTCATGGCCCTACTGAGCTCTGTTTTCACTGACAAAAGCACCTTGGGCTGGTCCTTTGCTGTTTCCAGGGTGGCTGCGCAGGCCAGATCTAAGTACTTCGCAGGCCAGATCCAGCCTGCAGGCCTTAAGTTTGACATCCTTGCTATAAGGCAATTCAAATATTTCAACCAAAGTACTGATTAAAAGATAAAGGTGAAGGTTCCCCTCGCAGATATATGCTAGTCATTTTTGGCTCTAGGGGGCGGTGCTCATCTCCGTTACAAAGCCGAAGAGACAGTGCTGTCCAAAGACGTCTCCGTGGTCATGTGGCCGGCATGACTAAACACTGAAGGTGCATGGAACGCTGTTACCTTCCCACCAAAGTGGTCCCTATTTGCATTTTTTACACGCTTTCGAACTGCTAGGTTGGCAGAAGCTGGGACAAGTAACAGGAGCTCACTCCCTTACGCAGCGCTAGGGATTCGAACCGCTGAACCGCTGACTTTTCTGACCAACAAGCTCAGTGTCTTAGCCATTGAGCCACTGCATCCCTTTTAAGTACTGATTACTAAGAGTTTCATTGCACTAGAAAAGATCCAGTTTGTTGTAATGGTTAAGACACCAGGCCAGAAACCAAAACAACATGAGTCGTAGTCCTTAGACACAAAGCCAGTTGGATAACCTTGGGCCAGTCACTTTTTCTCAGCCCTAGGAAGAAGGAAATAGCAAACCACTTCCGATATCTTATAAAAAGAAAGGACTGAAAGAACCAAATCCAGGAAGTCACCAAGACTTAAAGGCATGTGTGTGCGTTCACACACACAAATGTATATGACACATCACAGCACATTAGAATTATTCTATCATGAGATTATGCAATCATAGCATCTGTGAAGAAAAAATAGATGAGAGTCAAAGTACAAGTTCATTTTATACAAAGTAAAGACTTTAAGTTAAGCTCCTCTCAACCCAATTGATATATCCCTCATGGGCTTTTTTGCAGCCATAGCAAAGTGTTATTCTTAGTATTGGAAGTGATGTGTAATGTGCAGCTTCCTTCTTCCAGCATTTTTAAATTTTATTTTGGGATTTTTTTTAATGTAATGCAACGTGACAGGTGAGCTCAGTTTGATATCCTTGGTCCACCTTTAACTTTAAGCTGGAAATTGGCTTAATTGAACATGACATTGCATAGATTTTTTCCCCCCAACAAAATGATAGTCCCAATGTTTTTTACATGTGACTTATTTGAAGTATTTATATCCTATCTGCTTTTCCGGGTTGGCTCACAATCTACTTAAAATGCAATAAGGTAGATAAAGAATCATTAAAGGATCCCTTCAGGCATTCCTCTAACAAGTTCTCCGAGCTATCATTATCTTTCTTTGAGTCACAGAAGATTCCTCACAGTTCTAAATAGCTATTGGAGCAACTGCCTACAGTCTTAGTGAATTACACCCTCTAAAAGCTGCAGATGCTTCTTCCTCTTCTATTCCCATGCTTCTAGTCCCTGAAGATTCGGTGGGCAGCAAAGATGTTTCCATGAATTTTGCTGACTGGCACTTGCTACTGACTCTGATGAGTGTACACTCATAAATCTATTGGTGCATAAATCTTCCCTCCTCTTTTTAAAGACTCAGACTGCTTTAAAACAGAAACAAGGCTACCCATGTTCTGTTTTTGGAAACCTACTTCCATTAGTAATTTTATTGCAGAGATGGTTCCCCAATCAGCTATCCATTCTGTGAGTGAGAGCTTCAATCCTCTGAAAGGCCTTAATAATATATGTAAGAGCATTTGACTTGCAATAGTGATATTATTGATCTAACACCATTAAGGTTTTCAGGATATATTTCTTTCAAATACATACACATTACAAACCTACTAATTGTTTCTCATTGACCCATATGTTCAAAAGAAAAAGCAGGCCAAGGAAGATGCTTAGTATGTTTTAAGTTGGCTTGTGTATCAACAGGTATCTATGCACTCCAGCCCAGCCCAACCTTTACAGTTAGTCCTCAACTTAATAATTGAGCCCCAAATTTCTGCTGCTGAGACATTTGTTTAAGTGAGTTTTGTCTCATTTTATGATCTTTCTCACTGCGGTTGTTAAGTAAATCACAGCAATTGTTAAATTGGCAACACAGTTAAGTGAGTGAGGCTTCCCCATTGACTTTACTTGTCAGAAGGTCATAAAAGGTGATCACATGATGACCCTGGGACACTGCAACCATCACAAATAGGTGTCATGCCCTTGTTAGAGTCGACTCTGAGAGAGGAGGAACAGGTGTGGCTCCAGAGGTTGTGGAGGAGGCTTGGGGAAGGGCAGAGGCTGGCTAGGCAGTCAGAGGAAGAACCAAGCCCATCCCCTCTGCATCCTAGGACATGCAGGGAGGAACGGAGAAGGAAACAACTTGGCTTATGAGAGAGGAAGTGGCCAAGATCCTCCTCGTTGGTTGCAGCTGGGGAGAATAGAATATAAGGGAGATGGTTAAAACACAGCATTGCTAGAAGCAAAGCATGTTTTATTTTGGGCTGAAGTTATCTTGGTTGGCGTCTTTCCAACAGACTGTGCCTTGTTATCTCCTTGAAGTTGGTAATTACTTATCCTGGTCTGTTGTGGAAATTCCTTCATTGTAGTTTGTTTTAGTTTTTTATTTCACCTTCATCTGCTCATTGAGTTTGGACTGTATTGCTTTCTTTTGAAGACTATTTTTGAATATGTTTTATCTCCAACTGAGAATTATTAAACAGTGGGGCCAAGCTGGAGGCATTAAAGGACATTTGTTTACATTTTGGATTTTATTACGTTTGTGTTACACTCCAGGTCATATAATAGAAGTCAGTTGCCAAGTGTCTGAATTTTGATCACGTGACCATGGCGACAGTGCAACAGTTGTTAAGTGTGAAAAAGGATCATAAGTCACTTTTTTCCAGTGCCGTTGTAACTTTGAACAGTCACTAAATGAACTGCTGTAAGTCGAAGACTATCCATACATGGAAGTGTCTATGCCTGCAACTTTGAAGATGCCAATCGATGGATTCATTTCTTTGTGCAAAAAAAATATGTATGTTAGCAATTGAGACATTATGTAATAAATAGGAGATTCCCAGAAATGAAGTGCCATTGATGATATTTTAGTACTTGGGGAGAGGGGGAGGAAATGAGCAGGTTAGGTATTTATTTATTTATACACTTTAACCAAGAAGATGTTGGCTTTTCTTTTTCTTTTTTGAAAATTGTAGCTAAGTGGCAGGTGCCGGATTTACTGCAAACTAGCATGAAAAATCAGTAAAACATTTCAGATCTAAAAATAAGCCTTCAGGCAAAGTCTGGAGGAGGAAAATAAACTTTGTTAAAAGCACATTTAGATCCATTTATGAAATGCTAGAAAGATGTCCCCTTATCCTTTTTCTTTCATCTTTCATCTTTTATTCACTAATAGACAAATCTGCAATTGGCTTTGGAATTTCACTCCCAGACAGTCTGGTTTAAAACCTAACCTGATTTTGTTTGGAAAGAATATATATGTATATATATATATATATGTAGGTCTAGGTGTGTTGAGGTCTTTTCCTGTGTAATACATATGTATGTATGTATGTATGTATGTATGTATGTATGTATGTATGTACCGTATTTGCCGGCGTATAAGATGACTTTTTGCCCTGAAAACATGCCCCAATTGGGGTCGCTTATATGCCGGGTCGCTTATATATAATTGGAAGCACTAGGCACTTTGCGCACCATAGGTGTGTTCTCCAGCTCAGAACGGCTCGCACCGGAGCTCTGATTCCGTGCGCTCAGTCGCGTTGCCTCGGGAAGATGCTGCCATTGCATCTTCCTTTGCCTTTCCCTTCCCGAGCAACGGGACTGTATGTACTCAGCGCCGCGTGCGAGCCTATGTTCTGTATGTATGTATGTATGGAAGGCGTATGAGTATATAACAAACTATATTTTGAGTGGAAATGTTGGGGTCGCTTATACGTATATACGTATGTATGTATGTATGTATGTATGTATATGTATATGTATATGTATATGTATATGTATATGTATATGTACGCATGTATATTTTCTAAGGCATTTTATTTTTTTTTTTTTTTTTTTTTTAAAACAAGTTTTATTAAAAGTTTCAACAACAAACAAATCATTACATATTAAATCTTTCCCTGTCTTTCTACAATAATTTCCCCAATATTCTCATAAAACACAAACAAACACAAACAAACATAAAAAAAATCTTTTAGTAAAGCATTTTAATCTGCTGTACAATATCTTAACTCCAATAAAATATTTTAGCATTATTTTACTTATTATTATTTATTACTACATATTGGTATACATAGCGTTGATTTTGACTTCTGTGGGTAGGTCTGCATAAAAATAATTTAAATAGAAAAATATAGAATAATCACATGATTTATAAATTAATGTGGGGAATTTCTAATGGGTTGTTCCCCTAGAACAACTTTAAAAAACATTTTTCTCTCAATTATTTACAAATATATTTATGGATTAAGATGGAAAAAAAGCCCTTCTTATTCAAAATTTCAAATCTAGCTAAAGACTAGGAACGTTGAATTCAAAAATATACCAGGAAGTTGGTTGGCATAGAAGTTGCAAAAAGTAAAAGAAAAGAAAGTAATATTAAAATTATAAGAAAGAAATGCTGTTATAACAGATAATGTACATAGGTGAAAAGTGTTTCATCAGTACTATACATCAGTATTATATTACTTTATGTAAAGGTCAAGAAATTTTGAAAAAAAAAGTGATGAATATATATTATATATATAATTTATTGAAGATAACAGAGAATTAGAGACAATTTTTCAATGCATTTATAACAAGTCAAGTTCATGAAATTAAGGGCATTTTCAGATGATTTGCTATTTGTTTTACAAGATCCAATAGAGGGAATAGAATTTGGTATGTTATCAGGTTTTGAGATTAATAATCAGAAGACAATATTAACAAAACTATTAAATTAAAAGATCAAACGGAGAAAGCTAGTTTAAAGATGGAGAAAAATATAATGGTTCCCAAGCGAAAATATTTTGTTTTGGCTACAGAATCCCCTCTATCTCAAATCCCCCCTCAGTATCCCTCAGGTCCAGTGTGGCAACACTGAAGCAGTCAGAAATGCCTATGGTCAGGTTAGCTTCAGAGTCTGACAGTTGCAGGATCTAATCTGGGTTGGTCTGCTAGAGAGAAGATCCTTGAAGATGGGCTCCAACACGAATCCGAAAGCTCGGGAGACAAAATCTCTGATCCTGATGACTGACCCAGAAATGGAACCTGCATGGAATGAAAGCTTTGCCATCCCTAACCCTGACCATCTTACAAGTCCAAAACAATTACCACTGAAATGTCAAACTTTCAAAGAGGAGAATGATAAATCCTTTCTCTTGCTTTGCTACCTTTATATAACAGGACCAGACTGTGAAACCCAGGAGAACAGAGCACCCTCCCACATTAGTGCCAATCTACAAATTGGAGCTTCCCCATAATGCACATTCTACCCCATTAAAGATGAAATGGTGTGCTATATCGTCTGAATGATAGAATGTGCTGTCTAGCATCCATTAGCACATTAATACTACATGAAGCCATTATGCTGTTTCCATCTCACTCTTAACATAATGGGTGATAATATGGGGGAAAGAAATTCAATAGCTTGGTTCTCCAGGGGTGGGGAGAAGATTTTGCATAACTTGGAACATTTTCCACACTTTGACAGGACTGGATCATTCCTGGTGTTGTAGGATGTAGAATACAGTAAGAGGAAAGAATGATTCCTATTACTCACATAAAGAGTCCATGTGGAAGCCTTCATTCAAGCATTGCTTATTCTGTGTGCTTTGTACTTCTGAATTTACCTGGTAGCTGTCATATTCCTAAACCTTACAAATCTGAAGTTTCCAGCAACAGTCACCTGAAATGGAGTCAATCTTTTAAATCTGTGGGAACATCTTGACCAAGCCTTCTAACTCAATGGGGTGAATCAACAAGTCCTCCAGAGAAAGTGGAGACCCTGCATTATTACAGTTGGTTGCACAGTCAGTCAGATGTTTAGACTGGACTTTTTTGTCCACCTACTGAGTCCTTCCCAAGGATCTGAGATCAGCAGTGGTTGTTTTTAATAGTATTAAAACTATTATTACAGGATGTAAGCTGTTCCAAGCAAAGCTGCTTCTTGCAATCAACTGGCTGTGATTTGTCAATGCTGACGATATTCAAGTTGTGCTCCAGATGTTTTGGGATTGCACCCAATGCACTTATTCATATCGATACTATCTTTGCTTTCTTTTGCCACCGTTGTTAATAATAGAGCCTTGTTTCTCGGTTTTCAGTCTTTACATATTTTCAATGGACGAACACCTTTTCTTCTGGTAGTGCTGCAACTGCTGTCTCTAGTTCTTCAGCCATCAGTCCTGATTCCTTTAACCCATTTGTTCGGGATGTCCAGGAATTCCAACATCTAATGAGGTCCTTGTTGACCCAAGTGATGACCAATACTACATTGGGGTTCTGTAAATTATATTTTAGCATATTATTTATGGGAGAGACACTCTTCATCTCACTGCTCAGGTGAGACCTGTCCAATATGAACCCTTTTTGGGCATAGCTTTTATCTTCCTCAGAGCACAAAGCCTCACAACCTCATCAAGGTAGTGTCACATACTGATGAGATGATGATGTGTTAGTAATCTACAATTAGATTCACAGTCTAAGACTAGTGGAAACTTAATAATTTACCTCCTAACCAAGAACCTGAAAGATTAAGGAAGCATTTAAGAATATTATTATCATTTTTCTTATTTTTTCATCTTTCTCACCTCTTATCTTTCCCACTACCTTCTCCTTTTGGTATATTATGATTTGTTAATTGTTGTTTGTATCTTATGATTCATGATCTATGACTTATTACTTCGTTGTTTGTATGTACACTGGGAGCTTATGCACTGGAGACAAATTTGTGTGTCCAATCACACTTGATCAATAAAGTGTTCTATTCTACAAGATATTCTATAGGCCAACCGATTCCCAATTATCTTCTGGATAAGTCATCTAGTGTTTTGATGCCATAGGATGCAGTACAATTTTGAACAATGAATAAAACCCTTCATTCGGAGAAAAAAAACCCAGTAGCCTTTCTTAATTTAGAAACTCTAGATCTTATCTAAAATATATTTGGTATGGCTGATACCTTTTCTAGAATCCCTGGAAAGCCACTTGTCCCTCAGCATGGAATGTTTTGAATCAGCTTCCTATGTTTTGAATGGCAATTGCTGGGATCGGAGAAAAGCAGGTGGCTTTGAAAAGGGACTGATGGAAGCCGTGGAGTGTTCATATGACTATTTTTAGATTTGACCAATTGTTTTGAAAAGCTCCAGCTTGTTTCATCAATGACAGTTTCATTGAGGGTAAAGACTTAAAACAATCAGCTTCTCGGCACTAGCTTTGAGTGCTTAGTCGGATGAGCAAAGCTCAAGCAAGCAATAAATCAGCATACCCCAGCTCCTAATGACCTAATTTGGCATGCCAGGCAGAGGAAGAATTTATAAGGTCTGGGAACTCCTGTCTTCCCCCACCAATCTCTCCAACTTGGGTATTACAAACAGGACAATCTGGTCCTCTGGAGTAATTTTCTGACTTTGAACAGCAGGATTTATTCCAAGTGGGGGTTTCTTTTTTCCTTTCCTTCCCCCCCACCCCCATATAATGTCTCTCACAGGGATAACTGATTATCGTACCTTGCTACTCCCAGGGGCAATGTTGTCCTTATTTTAATATTCAGTATTAAATATTCAAAAGTATATTGGTCTTGGATCATAAATAAATTAAACAAATGTTTCTCTAGCAATTGCACATTTTAGCTCCTTCAAATGGCACCTCGTTGCTAGAGAATGCCCAGGATTGTGGAAGTCATTTCTTTAAAAAAAAATAATAATAATAATTTGGGAATCAGTATGCAGGTAAGCCTTGACTTATGACCTCAGTTGAGCCCATCATTTTGGTTGCTCGGTGAGACAGTTAAGTGAGTTTTGCTCCATTTTACAATCCTTCTTGCCACCGTTGTTAAGTGAATCACTGCAGTGGTTAAGTTAGGAACCCGTTTGTTAAATGAATCTGGCTTCCCCACTAACTTTGCTTGTTAGATGGTCGCAAAAGGTGATCACATGACCCCGGGACACTGCAACCATCATAAGTATGAACCAATTGTCAAATGCCTGAATTTTATCACGTGACTACAAGGACGCTGCAATGGTCGTACGTGTGAGAAAGGTCATCAGTTCCTTTTTTCAGTGCCATTGTAATGGTTGAAGAGTCACTAAATGAACTGTTGCAAGTCGAGGACTATCTGTATTTCTTGAAGAAATAGCTCAAGGAAGTGAAACTTGGTTTATAAACACATAACAAGGTGCCATTAACCAAGTGTACTTTGATATTTTCTGCTTATACGTGTAAGATTATCAGTTCCACCTTGACTCCTTTCTCCTGATATTTTGGTTGGGTATAAGATGTTTTCTTTTTGAGGGAGGCAGGAAGGATGGTAAAATAAAATGCTTGTGGCAATTACAAAGTTCACAGTTATGCCCACACTCTATCGTCGTCGTCATCATCATCATCATCATCATCATCATCATCATCATCCTCATTTTAGCCATTGTCCAACCACTGCAGGATGAAGACATCTTCCTCATGCTTCCAACCTATCCAGTCCTGAGTTTTCTGTTTGTCAGTTGGGCCCACAGTACTTGCTGGTGTCATGGATCCATCTTGTTTTAGATCTGTTTCATGGATGCCTTTTATCAAGTGGGAGCATATTCTATGACTGCCTTGGTCCACCTGCCATCAGTTTTTCTTGCTATGTGACCAGCCAGGAGTGGGGTTGAACATTTTTAGCAAAGGTTTCTCTGCCCGGTTGCTGGATGGGTGTGGTCATGGTGAGCGTAGCCTATTTGGCCTCCTGTACCAAAGCGGGAGGGGGTGTTTTTGCCTTCCCGGGGATCTGAAGGTTTTCCTCAAGCCTCCCGGGGGGGGGGAATTGCCTCCCTGGGCTCCGGAAGCTTTCTGGAAGCTGAAATTCCAGGAGGCCCATTTTTCACCCTCCCTGAGCCTCCATGTCGGTCCTGCACTTACCTACATCCAAAACAAGCCATGTGGGGACTCCTGGGAGGGTGGAGTGGGGTGGGCAGGGCCAGCCAGGAGTGGGATTTGGGTTTTTTTCCAAACTGCACAGAACCTTAGCTAGGGGCTCTCCCGAACCCCTGCGAACCCTCAGCAGCCTACCACTGTGACCAGCCCATTTCCATTTCAATTCTTTCACTCTCTTGATGATATCGATACTTTCGTTTGTTCTCTTATCCATGTGCAGGTCTTTCTATCTTGTCTTGTAATGCTGAGCGTGCAACTTTCCATGGCTCTTTGCTCCACTCGTAGCTTTTGTATCGATTGTGAGGTTACTGTCCATGTTTCACTGGCATATGTTAGAGCAGGTAGCACACCCTGATTCAAAGCTGTATATAAATTGCTATCTATGACTTATAAATATAGATACAACATGAGTGCATGAAGAGCACACTAAAATTTATTCCCCACCCGTAAAATGTATTGATTCAAACGATTGCCCAAAATAAACAACTCTTGTCTTTCATCCATGAGCTAAAAACACTTTTCATGGGGCCTCCCTTCAGTTACAAATTTCCTTTAAAAAGGGGGGAGGGAGTTAATCTTGTCTAAGAATGACTCAAAAGCCAACCTATATATTTCCATTGTTAAAGTAGACTTGAATGTAAACCTGTTTGCTCCTAATTTAAGAATTTACACCTATAATAGAACATTCCCTTCTCCTTTCTCTCTGTCTCCATAGTACCATCACTTAGACTTATATACTACACCACAGTGCTTCACAGAACTCCTGGCAGTGAGTAGAGTTAGTCTGCAATACTGCACTCTAACCACTGTGCCACCATGGCTCCTCTGTGTACAAGGTTACCCACTTCTAATAATTATTCATTATCTTCTTTAGTTTTCCTTTTGAAAATTTCCTGGGATATGTTGGGAATTCCATTCATAGAAAGCATATTTGTTTTGTTTGTTTCCCTAGACAGGAGAGATTAAAATCGTTGAAAACAAGGTGAGTTATAGAACAGTTCTCTTCAGTATCTGGTGTGAGAGGGACTGATACTATAAATGAGAATCTAGGTGTTTCAATAATATTCATCTGTGAAGCATCTGAAGCAGTGGTGGGTTTCAATTATTTTTACTTCTGTGGGCCTGACTTGGTGGGCGTGGCGTGGCTTGCTTGGTGTGCCTTGGTGGGCATGGCTTGGTGGGCATGGCAGGGGAAGATTACTGCAAAATTCCATTCCCTCCCCACCCCACTAACCTGCTTTCCAGCTCCGTTCTCCTTCACAGGACCACCAAAGAAGAATCAGCCAATCATCTGGGAATCTGGAGGCAGAGAATAGATGGGGGCGGGGCTAGTCAGAGGTGGTATTTGCCAGTTCTCCAAACTACTCAAAATGTCTGCTACCGGTTCTCCAGAATACCACCTCTGATCTGAAGATACATGGCACTGTTCTTTTAGAAATGACTTTTTCACCAGCTCAATTGCAGATTTTCCTAAAGTCCCAGAACTGTGAATCAAAGCCTACAACAATGTTGTACTGCTAGAAGCAATTTTGTTAATTGCAGAAAATATGTATGGAACATTTGCTGCAAGTGTTCTATCCACATATTTGTATGTACAGTTTTCAACAGCTGGAGTGCTAATTAAATCAGCAAGCAGTTCTGTTCATGTCTACAAGTCATCATATTCTGTTCTGAATTGCTTAACTCGTGGAAAATTCATTAGTAGGAAAAGGAATCCCGGTTACTGCATGTTTTTTTTTTTTACACACACACACAAAAAAAATGAAAAGGCCAAATGAGGCCAACTGGAGAACCATGGAGGTCAAATAGAAATATATTTTGCTAGTCTCTTCAATTTGTCCCAATTCCCTCATCATGTACAAACTAAAAATGTGCCATAAACAGCAGGTTCCACTTTTCCTTTCCTTTTTAAAAGTACAGATTTGCTAAAATGGTAGCTCTCAGCTGTTCTGCATGACTTTCCCCCCCAAGATTTTGAAAGGCTAATCTTTCCTAACAAAATAAAAAAAGCATTTTCGCTAAGTGTGAAAATGAGAAAATAATTAACTTTAATAAGGTGTATAAGTAGTAATTAAGGATCAGAGAAAATTAGCTTGGTTCACACTTTAATGCAAACTTTTCCACAGATCAAACGTCAAATATATTAAGAAAACCATAAGGCGACTTTAAAATTCACATTTTTTCCTCTCAATTTCATAGCACAGTTTAGCAGCTTAAATAAAACTTTCGAGAATATGTAAAATAAGGAAGTGTATGTCCATAAAAATGTGCATATTGCTGATAAGACATTAGATTTGCATGATGCTCACATGGACAACATAAATAAGGATTATCTAGGATTCCAGCACCAAAAAGATATATTCTAAAAGTTGTAGACATAGCTTTTAGCATTGTGTGTATTTATTGTGAAAAAAATCACTTCCCCAAATAACATAGATCAAGCATCATTTGACATCAGAAAAGATCTAATGGAAGATCTTGTTGGCCACCAAGATGTGTCACTATGAAGGCATGATCCATGTTTCAAATATAGAAAATGGGCTGAACATGGTTTGCATGGATTTCACTTAGTGTGATATATGAGCTCAGTTGTTACAATTGAGAAACTTTTTCATTTTTGTTGTTGTTACTGTTACGTGCACAAGCTTGAAGTTTTTTGAACAACTTATGGTTAAAGGAACCTGAATTGATTAACATGTAATGTCTACCTGCTATATTTGAAAGGATGCCACAAAGAAAAGTGGGTCAACTTATTTTCCAAAATACCTGAAGGCAAGACAAGAACCAATGGATGGATATTAATCAATAAAAGATCCAAGGTAGAACTAAGGAGAAATTTCCTAACCGTGATAACAATCAACCAGTGGAATGATTTTTCTTCAGATGATGTAGTGCCCCATCACTGGAGGTTTTTAAAAAGAGAAAGCCATTTGTCTGAGATTGTATAAACTCTCCTGCTTGAGCAGGGGATTGGGCTAGATGACTCTAAGACTGCCAACTCTGTTATTCTATGTTCTATAGTTATATGAAGACATACTGTATGTCTCAAATCATTCAGATATTGATAGCTTCTATTTTTAAAGGTATGTGAGTTTGTTGCTGTTATCCCTTCTGTTGGTAGTTATTTCCATAAATTAACTATTGAAATTATTAAATAACTTTAGGCCCAATATCCTAGCAAGATATTTCTTTCCAGGATTTTAAAAGTGAAGATTGAATGACTTGCTCCACTGTGAAGCTGGATTCCAAAGTTTAAAAACAAGTTTGTAAAATTCCCATTTTCCAATGGGGTTCAAAAGTATTCTTACAAATAAAGTTAGGACTGGAGGTAGAACTTCAAAACAAGTTGCATGCACTAACTTCCTTTAAAAATTATTTTTTTAAAAAGTCTGGAGAGGCAGGAAGCAGGTATCAAGACAACTGGGTGTCAATGCTAAGGACTTCAGGCTTCTGCTATGATAAATTAGGAGTCTTTGGGAGTCCAGTGTTTATGTAACACCAACCATAAAGTCCATGGACAAGACTTTAAAGCTCCATTTTCAATCACTGAACAGTTTTCTCCACCCCTTAGCAATCTTGGATATGCATCATTTATGACTTTGTCAATGAAGAGGAAGATAGCACTCCATCACTTCACATGTTACCTCCTTACTCTTCAACACTATGAAATCCTCAGAGCACCACAACTATTTGGGGCTTAATGCATAGTCTGAAAATTGCGTACTTAGAAAATCCATACTCAGGAAGACCCACCGTCACTTTATTCTTGATGATGAATATATCCAGCTACTGATGGATTATCAAGGTGAGCTTTTTTTTTCCCCCTTCCTTTTTTTTAAAATGATGCTTTTAATGCTGATGAGACCCATACTGTACTACCCCTCCAAAGAAGAATTTGGTAAATAATTCATTATAAACATGCCAGGGAATGCTTGCCTGTTCAGACACACATAAGAGATTCCTACTGATGAAAATGTGATTAGAAAAATATTAGAATGTGCAGAAATGAATAGATTAACACATGCAATTAAAGAGAAGGAGCTGTGATGACCCGGGGTGTGGCACAAAGGCAACACAGTCAGATAATCAATAAGAGTCCCTTTAGTAGCTCCAACTTTGCCCCCCAATGTCCTGGATACCTTCTGGCTGGAGAAAAACTCTCCCAGAAACAGCCTTTAACTGCAAAGAATCAAATCCATTCAAATGATACATTTAGAAAATTTGATCTAAAAAGGAGATTCAAGTGGCTTTTAATAATTGAACTGGATTGCCACATCACTTTGATGAGATGAATCAAAGGTTTTCATATCATTTCAGTGACTCAATGTTTATCTCTATTGGGTACTTTCAAACTGATGATGCAACATGACTTGAATTGATAGTTCAAATCCAATTGATTTGACTTGTCCAACTGAATATCAATTTGAATCAAAGTCCAATCAAATTTGAAATTCAAAATAGACCTTGGATGGTTTCTACTCTCCTACTATTTAGGGAGCTGTTTGCAGAATTGAAACTCCCATAGAGGCTTGTGGGACTCAAACTGGCCAAGAATGCCTCTGACAATAATATAAAGAGAAATGATTGGAGATTATGGTACACCTGCAGATAGATAAAGTGCCATAAATAAAATAGTATTTAAAAAAATAAGAAAGAGCCCTGACTCACTGTAATTTTGGGGGGCACTGATTTCATTTCTTGTTCTGAAAAAAAAAACATAATACTCTAAATACAATTCATTTTCAGAAAAAAATAAAATGTTTCACATGGGAAAGATAAATCTGTCTGCATTCAAAGCTCCAAGACTTCAGGGAGCTAATTTGGCAGTATCTTGCAGACACATTAAAGGAATTTGTCAAGTAACACAGCATTCTGATTTCCTTTGCATATCTGGCTCATTATATTGGGGGTTGGTGGGGTTGTGCTATCAGTTGGGTGTGGCTAGACAGCACATTCATAAATAAAAGTTTGTGTGTTTTGTACACATACAGTTTTTTGTCATTGATATAACATCTATCTATCTATCTAATCTATCTATCTAATCTATCTGTCATCTATCTTCTATCATTTCTCTATTATTCATCCATCTATTAATTATCTATCATAACTGTCTGTCTGTCTGTCTATCTGTCTGTCTATCTAATCTATCTGTCATCTATCTTCTATCATTTCTCTATCATTCATCCATCTATTAATTATCTATCATAACTGTCTGTCTGTCTGTCTGTCTGTCTATCTATCTATCTATCTATCTATCTATCTATCTATCTATCTATCTATCCTTTGATTATTTCCTTTTAAGTGGAATTGCTTTTGCTGGTATCTTGTCCTGAGCAAATAAAACTTACTGTGGTCTTTGTTGAATCAGTGCTTCATAAAATAATATCTGGAGGGTCTGACAACATTGTTTTCAAAGCCTTTAAAGATCTTGTATAACCTGACACTTTCTTTAATGCTGGAGAATAGGTTGCCTTCCAAAACTGCTGAACTACAAACATCAATACAACTTGTAATTCAAGTTATAAGTAAGGATGATGTCAGTCTCCCTGGGCTCAGTGATAAATCTCTATCTGACAATTTTACACAGCTGAACTGACTGCCAAGGTTGAACCTGGCTAAACAGTCTCACACACACTTTGGTGGCACTAGATAAGAATCTTTATTGTAAATTAGAATGAAACCACAAGTTCATTTTCCCTGGCCAGCAAGAGGGGGCAGTTCTCTTTTATATCTTTATCAATTTAAACCTTTTGTTTCTTCTTCCCACATTTAACAACTTTTTGACCTCAGCTTCATAGATTTGAAATGGAATGGTTGTTAACATAACTGTCCTGAGAATTGTTGTTGTTGTTTTTGTTGTTGTTAGTTGCGAAGTCATGTCTGACCCATCATGACCCCAAGGACAACATTCCTCCAGGCCTTCCTTTCCTCTACCATCTTCTGGAGTCCATTTAAGCTGATGCCTATTGCTTCAGTGACTCCATCCATTCATTCTCTGTTGTCCCTTCTTCTATTGCCCTCAATCATTCCCAGCATTAGGCTGTTCTCCAGGGAGTTCTTCCTTCTCATGAGGTGGCCAAAGCACTTGAGTTTCATCTTCAGGATCTGGCCTTCTAAAGAGCAGTGAAGGTTGATCTCCTCTAGGACTGACCAATTTGATCACCTTGCAGCAAGGGACTTTCAGGAGTCTTCTCCAGCACCACAGTTCAAAGGCCTCAATTCTTTGGCACGCAGCCTTTAACTCTCAGCTTATCATTAGCTCTCAGCTTATCTCTCAGAGTTGGTATGCAGGTAGAATCCAAGAGATAATAAGTATGATGTGGGGACATAATCAACTCACAACTCATTTTAAAGTAGCCACACTGAGTCTACTTTGTGCTTACCTTCCCACAATTTTTTGAACTAGGCTACTAAATGCAAACATTTTGAGGTTCCAACCTAAATAAAGTGACTAGGTTCAGACAAGATGCCCATCTGTTAAAAACAAACAAACAAGTCAAGGCTTAAACTAACCCAACTCAGTTAGTTTATTAAATCTTGATACTACATTATTTTACTCATACAACCCAAGGTATAAAGGACTAGATCTAAATTCAGTACCTAACAGCTGAATATAAAATGTCTCGGGGTATTTAGAGATTCCTGATCAGAGGCACCATCTGAAGAATTTCAAAGAAAGAAAAGCAGCATTAAAACCACATAAAATTTTAGGAATCTGAACAGCTTTTTCATTATTATTATAGGGAACTGGAACTCTTCTCAAATAAACACATTTGCATTGAATTCCAGCCAGGCACAATGAGCATTTGAAGTGTGGAGAAGCTCCTTATTATGTCACTAGTAAACCAGCTTACTCTGTCTATTTAATGTTTTTATGGGGATTTGTATTTCTTCTGTCAGTTTTCCGCTAGCCTGACATTTTCAAGGAAATATCCTGCGACAAAACAGCTGTCTGCTTGAGCATATAAGTAATTGCAGAGGGAGGGGGGGAGAAAGTCATTTATTGCCTTCTCTGTCATTTCTTGCCTTAATGAGAACTAAATTGATAGATTAAACAGGCCAGTCTAAGAACTAGTCTGAAAGCTATCTCCGAGTGCTGCAATGGCCACTACAGGTGGCTTTTGGAGTGGATTAGCAAAATCACTAAGAGATGGATCTATCTGTAGCTCTTGGCTATGGAAGCAAAGAACTGAGAATACACATTCAAAAGCAGTATCATTTGTCTACTCAATGAACTGATAATAGTCTTCTGCACTGTATGCTGCATTTAAACTTCCCAGGAGGTTCAATTAAATGTTGAAATTAAAAGTGCTGATCTGGAAAGATTATTGGTTTGATCTAGGGAAGCATCCCTTCTTCCTCCAATCAGCTTCTGGTTTTCCTTCCTTATTCTCAGGGAGCTTAACAATGAGACAGTGGTAAGAGTTCAGAGACGAGCAACAAGGATGATTAGGGGATTAGAGGCTAAAACTTATAAAGAACAGCTGTAGGAATTGGGTATGTCTAGTCTAGTGAAAAGAAGGACTAGGAATGACATGATAGTAGTCATTCCAATATTTGAGGGCCTGCCACAAAGAGGAGGGGTCAACCTATTTTGCAAAGCATCAGAAGGCAAGACAAGAAACAGTGAATGGGAACTCATCAAGGAGAGAAGCCACCTAGAACTAAGGAGAAATATCTTAATGGTGAGAACAATTAACCAGTGGAAAAGCTTGCCTTCAGAAGTTGAGGATGCCCTATTGCTGGAGGCTTTTGATAAGATTCTGGACAGCCACTTATCTGAAATGACTAGAAGACCTCCAAGATCCCTTCCAACTCTGTTATTCTATGTTCCAATACCTTTCTAAGCATCTTAATGATGAATGATGAATACACTGAAGAGTACTATGTTTTTAGAGGTAGCAAACTATACTCATGTTTTCTCTCACTCACTGTCCTTGTCTTTCCACATTTCTCAATCTCCAAAAGCTTTAATTGGAAGAATTTTTAAATGATGTTTCCTTTTAATTGAAGTGTGAGAAATTATTGATGCTGGAGAAATAATCATATACTGAAATACAAAGCATTCCTGCACACCAAGAGATTGGTAAACAGTTGTAAAAACACCATCCAGGTTCAAGAAAACATCTTATCTCCTTTTAAATAATCATCAAAAGCCATTTATCTTTAATCGAACCCAATGAACTCTGTTAATAAAAATACAGAATTTTCCTGCAGAGCATCTGCACGGTGTGTATTTTTCCCCTCCCAAGTCAGCCAAATTGGAGCTTTTGTTTAAAGAGGACAATGACATGCCAAGTTAGAACAATGCATAAAACTGGGCATAACATCTGCACATTCTATCCTTGATTAAATAATCAGCAACTCTCTCCAAGCTTCACATGCAAAAGGCGATAATTCCATTGGATGAGGTCACAAATCAAAGGCCAACCAGAAATAGGAAGATACCCACCAGCGTGCCATAAAATCTTTTACAAATTTATCCCTGCTGCCTTTACATATCCAAACTTGAGTTTCATAGGTATTATATTTGAGAAGCTTTTCAGAAAGAAATAAAAAATATGATGCGTTATATATGATTGCTAGTACAGTGGTCAGAATGCAGTGTTTCAGTCTAACTGTGCCCACAGTTTGGAATTCAATCCTGATGGGGCTTAAGGTGGACTCAGGCTTCCATTCTTCCAAGGTCAATAAAAATGAGGACCCAGATTGTTGGGGCTAATATGCTGACTCTGTAAAACTGCTTAGAAAGGGCTATAAAGCACTGTGAAGTGGTATATAAGTATTATTGCTACTTTATCTATAAAAATGGAGCTCTCCCTTCAATAATTATTAAATTAATATTCCATACTTTGTGCATTGCATTGTTTTAGGTTCATCATACTTTTAAAAATGTAACAAGAATTATTGAATGCCTATTGAATCATTATCTTTACCTTCATAGTACTTGTGAGTATCCACATAGTGTGATTAGCTAAGAGATCCCAGAAGGACCAAGGCTACAAATTGAAAATAATAACACAAACACCAAACATGTCTAAAGTGGACCCTTCTTTTGGAAAGTGAAATATCATATGCTTGAGCATTAATTAACATGAGAAAGTAAACAAATGGCTGTAAATTATTTTTCTGAATAGCACCAGAGGCAATTTGTTATTCTTAGATACAAATTTAGAATTACCGTGTTTTCTGTGCTAGCTGCTTATTTAAACTTTTGTTTTGTTTTATGGGAAAAGCTTACAACCACATTTATGTCTTGGCAGGACAGAATGAAATTTGCACTGTTATTCCCAGAAGAAGGCAACGACAAACACTTCCATGCTATTGACAAGGGGGAAAAATGCATGGTTGTGCATGGTTGTGTAGTTACCAGGAGCTGAGCTTGCCTTGAAGGTATTTTTACTCCTCTCGTGAAGATTAGTAAATATGAGATGGTTTGCATATACAAACAAAGGAGGATGTTTTCTTCTTTTCTTTTTTAAAAAATGAAAGGTCTTTAAAAAGGGGGGACTTGAGTTTTCTGTGTATGAGTCTGCAGAGAAGATAATTTTTATGAAAATGGGATACATCATAGGGATGCCTGTAGGAAAGAAACCTGTACTGTTTTGAGAAAGACAGATGCACGGCTCAGGGAACTATACATCGAGAGAAACTGTTCAAACCTGTCTTTGTTTGCTTTTTGCTCCTTAGACATCTAACTCAAAGTGCCAATCTTTGATGGCATGGATGAATAGCACTTTCCGGGGGGGATGGGGTGGGGGTGGAGAAAGAGAAAAAAAATACAGTGTAGAAGCACGATATATCAAGTATAAAATACTGCAGGGGAAATCTTTACAGTCAGAGTTATTTAAATAATGAATGCCCTTGTCATCAAATTTCCTCTTGGGTTTCTGGTTTTGTTTTCAACAGTGGTTGTCCAGTGTATACATGCTTGCAAAAGAACCACTGAAACTAAAAAAAAAAATTAATAATCCCTAGATAGAGCAGGCAATTCATAACTACTGATGTCACTTCCTCCCCTCATATTATTAAATTTTAAAACCAATCATTATTAAACATTTCACCATTTTAATCTCTTATCAACTCTTAAACCATTTAAGTTTTCTATACCAACGTGCTACCGTCCCTGTCCTATTGTTTCTCTTATTCTTTTTTTTCTTATATGTAACCATTTCATGTATTCACAACTATGTATACATTTATACTTATTATCTTGTAAACAATTGGCAAATCAAATAAATAAAAATAAATAAATAAATAAATATTTCTAATACAATACTACAATATCATCTTATGTACCTTGCAAAATCTTTTTGAAGAAATTATACTTTATCCTTTATCCCTAAAAAATAATATAATATACTCTTTTAAAGAAGACCTTGGAGAGGAATAACACTTATATTCTGACCTCCCTAGGGACTTTCTATCCCTTTGGCTTTTGAAGTTAGTCAGAATCTGTGGCTGCAGCCAATTTTGCCTTCAGTCTCTTTTGTCAAAGCACACTCTGAGTTGAAGTTCTCAGAAGTTTTCAGAATTCTTTGGATTCTGATGCCTTTCCTAATGTAAGGTTCTGTCCGCTTTGGTGATGACTTCTGTGAAATTATTTTTGATTATGGTGATACTTATATTTAATAAATATAGGTGGGAAATGCACAACTTGCATTTGTATGCTGTCTTTGACCCAAGGTCCCTTCCAACTAACCTATCCTATTCTATTTTTCTATATTCTTCTCTATCCTATCCTATTCTATTTTTCTCTATTCTTCTCTATCCTATCCTATTCTATTTTTCTCTATTCTTCTCTATCCTATCCTATTCTATTTTTCTCTATTCTTCTCTATCCTATCCTATCCTATTTTTCTATATTCTTCTCTATCCTATCCTATCCTATCCTATCCTATTTTTCTCTATTCTTCTCTATCCTATCCTATTCTATTTTTCTCTATTCTTCTCTATCTGTAGTTCTCAAACCCTTCCGGAACTCAGTGGCTGATTTTTCATGACAAACTGTTGAGAAACAATAGTACAATTTCCTACCCCCACTTGAATATACCCAAAACACCCCCAAGGTCCCCCCCACGCACACATGATAATCAATAGTCCAGCATATTTCCCTCACATTTTTCCAATGGGGGATGTAGGTCACATCACCAATGGATCTGGTTTTTTCTTTTTACAGCCATCCGACTTTTATCAAAAATCTTTCCTTTAGAGAATTCCCTGTCATGTACTATAACATAAATAACAGAGAGATGGCACAGGTTTTCATTTTTCTGAATATACTGAGTTGTCAGGGATGCTGAACACACAGCAAATGACCCACCTGAAGTCAGAATTAAGTCGGTTGATATTCATTTATGACTCCATGATGTAATTACTGGGAAGTTTCTACAGTGCAAGATGGCTCAGCAAAGACTGTTTGTCATCAGATTTGACTGAAAAATAGATCAGATAATATATTTTCCCTGAGCTCTCTGAGGGATTCTCACAGCACTGTCTTCAGCCTGAAAAGCCTGACACCGTCAAGTTTTGTTTTTATAGAGAATGTCAATCAACCATATTTCAGCACTCTTTTACTTCCCTTCTTTTCCTCACTAAGAGTTGATGTTTCTCAAAGTTGACTTTGATATCAAGAGGGAAAACAATAATTTAAACAATCCATTTTTTTTTTGCAAAAGAGGAGGTTTAGCTCCCTTTTTATACACACATATATATGTTTTATAAGTTATTATACAGTAATATACAATGTTATTCAAGTGATTTGTAAAAAGGGGAAATGGGAGAAATCTGTGAAGTGTTACTACATGCCCCCCCCCACAATAAAATGCATAGTATTTAATCTATCTATTCTTCCTGATATGTATTTATTTCTATGACACTCACTTTTAGGAGAAGAAGAGGCAGAGCCTGGGGGTGGAGTCAAGAGAGGAATTAACCCGCAATCATTAAGTTCCCACAAGTCCAGGACACCTCCCTTTTGAATTATGTTAATGCTGAACAATGGGTTGACTAGATCCTTGTGTATTGGCATAAGCAATAAATCAGCTTAATTGGTATTGAATGTATGATTCTGATTCTTCACACCAGATATGCCTTATAGAACATTCTTCCCCTCCCCACCCCCCAAAAAATGAGGCCCTGCTATATTTCCCTCAGTCCCTCAGGGCCTGATTATGTCACAAGGCTTGGGAATCACAGAGAACCAGTGATATGCTAAGATAGCTCCATTCTTCTCTTCATCTGGTTTTTCAATTTTTGTTTTAAAATAGTCTGTGTTTATTAATAAAGTAATACTTAATTGCTATGTGAATGCATTTATACAGTAAGTAACTCTAATTGTATTTAACAGATAACAGATAATCAGAGTTGGAAGGGACCTTAAAGGTCATCTAGTCCAACCTCCTGCCAAAGCAAGAGACCCTACACTATTTCTGACAAATGGCAGTCCAATCTCTTCTTGAAAGTCTCAAGTGATGACGCTCCCACAACTTCCGAGGGCAAGCTATTCCATTGGTTGATTGTTCTCACTGTCAGAAAGTTCCTCCTTATTTCCAGGTTGAATCTCTCCTTGTTCAGTTTCCACCCATTGTTCCTTGTCAGGCCTTCGGGTGCTTTAGAAAATAGCTTGAACCTTTCCTCTCTGTGGCAGCCCCTCAAATATTGCAACACTGCTATCATGTCTCCCCTGGTCCTTCTCGTCACTAGACTAGCCATGCCCAGTTCCTGCAACAGTTTTTCATATGTTTTAGTCTCCAGTCCCCTAATCATCCTGGTTACTCCTCTGTATTTTTTCTAGAGTCTCAACATCTTTTTTATAATGTGGTGGCCAAAACTGGATGCAGTACTCTAGGTGTGGATGCAGTATTCTAGGTGTTAATTGTATGTCACCCAGAGTCATAGAGTTAAAGATGGGCAACCATATAAATATGACCAATAGAGGTATCATCATCTGATAGAAAATGACCAAGAAGAGCCATTAACTTCATGCTTTGTAAATGGCCAATCTTGGAAATAAATATTGGACTAGATCAAGGTGAATGAAATTTTAGTAGATAAGAGTCAATATTTAGTGCATGTCTAGCTGTCAGAAGTGAGCAGAGTTGGTCAATAGGATGGGATCCTTCCTTCCCTCCTTCCCCCCTCCCTCCCCTTTTGAGTTTTCATTTTTTATCATTTTTGTACATGTACCTAAAGCTATTTGAGCTCAGATTTAACACAGAAGGGTGGTGTAAGCTGCTTTTGGAGCTAAGGAAAATGGACTTTAGGTCCATACATGCATGTAGTTCTGGGACTAGGGGTTGGAAGATAAAGCTCAGACTGGAAAGCCAAAAGAATCCCCAAGTTACAAATCAGTTTTATATAATTGCCAAGAAAGTAAGAATCAAAATGAACTCAGAGGAGACATTTTCCCTTCTTACCTAATCTGACATTACCATGGTTAAAAAGAAACAGGGTTAAAATACTAAAGACTGAGTCATTAGGAGTTCTTGATTGTTGTACTTAGAGCCAGCTTAATAGAACAACAGTTGAATGATTAAATATAATGATCGATGTTTGTCATTGTTTGTCTTTTGTCACACTTTGATGTGCAAATGCATTCTGTCTTAATACCTGATAAATGGCTAGCTGCCTTTAATTGTTTATGGAAATAATTAAGGTATTTCAAGAACAAAAGTGGTATTTATGTTTAAGCTTCTTATTGTTTAAATTACCCCTTTCACTTGAAAACTTCCTTGCAATTAAATGGCAGAGAAAGATAGGGGGAGGAGGGTTTGGGGTTTTTTATTATTATTTATTTTTGCAAACTGATACAGTAGCTTCAATGTTATTTCATTCTGTACTGTTTCACTGTTCGAGTTTCTAAAGGACAAATTACCAACCAGGATCCTAAATTTGAATCGGATATTAGGCTCATTCCATCTTTGTCAAAGAAAATTATCCACAGAAAGTAATCCCTCAAGAAGCATTGTGGAGTAATGATTTTTTGCATAATGCTTAAATCCTATTTCCTTTCCTCCTCGAGGGATCTTGAAAATGATACGGAGAGTCCATCTTCTCAATTCTATAACAATTAAATAGCAAAAAGGAATGGAAATGTGATGAAAAATCATACATTGGACTTCATGACTAAATTGGAATAATAAGTTGGATCTCCTGTATCCTCCATGGGCACTAAAGCTCTTATATTTTGTGAATAGTCACATAAAGTTGGAAAAAACCGCTGTGAAGAGTTCCAAAACTTATCTTCAAAGGATTTAGGTTTATGAGAGTGAAAACCTAATGGTAGGATGGAATGTTTTCTTGATCAGACATGTTCATATTAGATGAACTCAAATATGAGTTGTCCAGGTGTCTATATTCCACCATTCAGCCTCCTCCCTGATCTTCTAGGCTTCAATTCAACCCCAAGGGGAAATATCTCATAATCAGAAAAGAAGAGCAGCCAGAAAAGCTGGAGAAGGATGGGAAAATATGTGAGATTAAAATTGTACTATCAACAGTACCCCTTGCTACCTCACAGACATAAAATCAGCTCAAAAACACACCATAACAAACTCTACAGAATTAGATAGATACAGTGAACTTTTTTTTTTTTTACAGGGAATGTAAGCCACTGGGAAATTGGAGCACAGATTTTGCCAGAGTTTTATTTTCTACATACAGCATCAGGGTATCATATAACAAATAATTAATGGAGGTGGGAGAATTCTCCAAGTGACTGAGCCAGCTGCAGAAACTCTGATAAGGACAGACAGGCTCACACAAGGAAAGCCTGCAGGGACAGCAGAATGTGTGATTAGTCCTTCAGTTCCCTGTGCAAAGAAGCCACCACTTCCATTCCAGGAGAACCTAATGAAGTTTTATGATTATTACTTTTTTGCTTGACTTATCCTGGACAACTTGTGCTAACTCAGTCAGACCACCATAAATCACTGCAAGACTGCAGTTCTATCTATGTTGGTTCAAAAATAAGTTTCAAAGAGAATGTGGCTTACTTGCAGGATTTCAGGAATGGGGAACATCTGATCCCCTTTTGGAGGACACAAAGAGTAACCAGAATTGATAAATTCACTTGTAAATGGCTGAATCATGGAGGCATGATTTCCCACCAATATTCAACAAGATGCAAAACAAAATTGTACAAAAGTAATCAAATAAATGGACAACATATTAAACAAATAAGGCAAAACAATCTGACCAGAAACATACATAATTTCCCTCCAATTTTGTGTCCAGTACATGAAGAGTATTGAATCTAGATGAAGTCAAGTGCCAGGTTAATCAGGAGATCCAGTTCAAATGGGTATAAAGATTTATTGCAAGCTCTATGAGAATCTGAACTACTAACAACCAAAGGAAATGGGTGGTAGATAAGAGTACAAGGAATCTTTCAGGACCAGCTCCTTGCCTAACCTATGGTCACAAGCCACAGTCATCCCCATCTTCAAAAAGGGAGACCCAAGCCTAGTTGAAAATTACAGACCAATCTCCTTATGCTGCGTCACCTGTAAAGTCATGGAATCAATTATTAACCAATCCATCATCCTCCACTTAGAGACAAACAACCTACTCTCCAATAAACAATTTGGTTTCAGAAAAAAACTATCCTGTAATCTGCAACTCTTACACTGCAAAAACATATGGACGACACAACTCGACCAGGGCAAAGCAATAGACGCAATCTACATAGACTTCTGTAAAGCCTTTGATTCAGTGGTACACGACAAACTACTCCTAAAAATAAAATCCTATGGTATCTCTGGACAACTGAATAACTGGATAGAAGCATTCCTGGCAAACAGACAACAAATGGTCAAAATTGGGAGCGTCCTATCAAATTCTGTACCTGTCAATAGTGGTGTCCCCCAAGGCAGTGTTCTAGGACCAACTCTCTTCATACTCTACATAAATGACCTCTGTGATCATATTAAGAGCAATTGCGTTCTTTTCGCTGATGATGTAAAGCTGTTCAATACCACAGACAATACTGCTACCCTACAAAAAGATCTTGACTATGTATCAGAATGGTCAAACAAATGGCAACTTCAAATCTCAACAAATAAATGCTCTGTCTTACATATTGGCAAAAAAAAATCAGAAAATAAAATACAAGCTGAATAGTCAAGATCTTGTTGATGACCCAAGCTCTGTAAAGGACCTTGGAATACTCACCTCTAATGATCTAAGTGCTAGAGCCCACTGCAACTACATAGCCAAAAAGGCATTAAGAGTTGTTAACCTAATCCTACGTAGCTTTTTCTCTGGTAATATCACACTACTAACCAGAGCATACAAAACATTTGCTAGACCAATACTCGAATATAGTTCATCAGTCTGGAATCCACATTACGTATCTGATATTAGCACAATTGAGAAAGTCCAGAAATATTTCACAAGAAGAGTTCTCCACTCCTCTACTCATTGTAGAATACCTTATGCCACCAGACTTGAAATTCTAGAACTAGAAAATCTTGAATTACGCCATCTTCGGTCTGATCTAAGTATGGTATATAAAATCATACATTGCAATGTCCTACCTGTCAATGAATACTTCAGTTTCATACTTCAGTAACAACACAAGAGCACACAATAGATACTGCATTGTTTGACCCCTCCCTTGGGCTGAGCCTGGTCATCTCCTATAGATGAATCATACACTTCCAGATCCACTCAATAAATTTTCAATGTCAACTTGTATCTGTCATCTATCTATATATCACCAGTCTGCCTGTCTGTCTATCACTATATATCATATAATTATGTATGATATATTCCATGAAGTTTTTCCTTAAGAATAAATTTATAAAATATGCCAAAATGGGCTGCATGGCACAGATTGTAATATATTAAAAGAAATTGGACAGTAGGGTTATAGCTGTAGCTCAAATATAATCAGATGCTTCTGAATCAGTTTAAAAATATTTTTGTACAGAGACAAAATGTATAAAATTGATCAAATCAAACACTCAAATCAGTTGATCATTTTGAATATTAAAGAAACATTGAATCATCTTTTTTCAAATATAATTGCACATTTAATCTTTTTAGTCTTTGAATTGATTCATCAAATCACATATTGAGATCAATTCATCAGTTCACAAATTTGAAATAACTCTTGGCTGGTTCTTACCATCATTTTTGTCTTGTGTTTAGTCACGAGAAGTCTCTATTTACACAGAGAGAAAAATCATTGTTGTATTCAAAAAGTATTCAAAAGAGAGAGGAATTATATCTAAGAAATATTGCATATAAAAATGTTACTGAATGCTCTACTGCTACAGTTCAGTTTCAGTCATCTACCATTTCCCCTTCCCCTTCCTTTTTCTCTTTATTCCTGTGTCTGATTTCTTTTCAGATACAAAATCCCTAAAACTGGATTACTAATAGTTAGATTTATACTGACATGCAAAAAGTAAATGGAGTTGATATACAGCCAGTTTGACTCTGGCTAAAGAGTTGGGAAGTTAACACGAATTGGTTTTTATCCATGCATTCATTGACAACTCAATGATTACTTCCCAAACCAATGTTTCTTTTTTATAAGACCAATAATCCTGTGCTGTTTTGCTATCACATTTTGTCACAGAAGTTAGCTTTCATTTTAAATAATGTTTCAAGAGACTACTGTATTGGCTTCTGTTCTGAGTCTAACCAATCAATGTTGATTAGCATCATAATTCCATCCATTGTATGTATGTATGTATGTATGTATTATGTATGTATGTATTATGTATGTAATGTGTATATACACACACACACACACACACGCACATATATAATATGTGTATACACACACACATACAAGATAGGGTTTTTTATTTTAAGGATGTGATTTGGACTCACTGTAATTACGTTTATATCTGTTTGATATATCTATCTATCTGTCTATCTATCTATCTATCTATCTATCTATCTATCTATCTATCTATCTATCTATCTATCTATCTTTGGTTATTCGGGTTTTCTCCCGCGTAAAATTGGAAGTATCTAGGCAACGTTTCGATGAAGTCTTATTCATCATCTTCAGGCTTGTGTCTCCAGCTCTGTGCTTCTCACATCACTCTGAACAATTGAGTCTCAACAAATACGTTTATAGATTTTCTCCATGACAATCTCACTTTATACTGGTTTTTCAGATCTTTTAGTGGTGCACCCATCACCACTGAATTTATCTTCCTTGCCGCTGGTCAACCTCTTCTCTTTCCTTTCACTATATTATACAAACACACATTCTCATCTAAGAAAGACATTTTAAAAAGAAATGAGTATAATAAGGGAGCCATAATGGCACAGTGTTTAGAATTCAGTATTGCAGGCTAACTCTGCATTCCCGTGCCAGGAGTTTGATCCCGAATAGCTCAAGGTGGACTCAGACTTCCACCCTTCTGAGTTCAGTAAAATGAGGACCCAGATTGTTGGGGAAAATATGCTGAGGTTTGCAAACCACTCAGATAATTATGTAAAGCAGTATGGAAGGCTATATAAGTTCAAGTTCTATTGCTATAATAAGTACTTTACTGTCTTTAGATGTTGCTGATTTATTAAAACACCTTATTCCTTTTATATATATATATATATATATATATATATATATATATATATATATATATATATATATATATATATATATATGTTTTCTTAAGTTTTCTGGGTACTTACATGTATGGTGTTCGGCTTGGTTCGGGTATTTTCCCACGTCATTGTAGTTCTTTTAAAGTTGTAGCAACGTTTCAGCAGAATCTCATCTGCCATCATCAGGCTTCTGTATTGTGTCCGTCTGTGAGTCAGACTTTTACAGTAGTTTCAGATTTGAATTTGGGGCAGCCTATTGCTGTGCCAGAATGGTTTTTTCTTCATCCTGATTGGTTGGGAGTCTTGGTCTGGACACAATACAGAAGCCTGATGATGGCAGATGAGATTCTGCTGAAACGTTGCTACAACTTTAAAAGAACTACAATGACGTGGGAAAATACCCAACTCAAGCTTTAACACCATATATATATATATATATATATATATATATATATGTTTTCTGAGGTTCTCGCGGTATTTGTATGTGGATCTTTGGTTGTTCGGGTTTCTCCCGCGAAGATTCAAGTATCTAGAGCACGTTTGGCGAGGTCCCACTCGCCATCTTCAACTGGTGCTTTGCTTAGTGCCAGTGCAAGCACTGCTTGCACTGGCACTAAGCCGAAGCACCAGCCTGAAGATGGCGAGTGGGACCTCGCCAAACGCTGCCTAGATACTTTGAATCTTACGTGGGAGAAAACCCGAATAACCAAAGATCCATATATATATATATATATATATATATATATATATATATATATATATATATATATATATATATATATATATATATATATGTTTTCTTAAGTTTTCGGGTACTTACATGTATGGTGTTCGGCTTGGTTCGGGTATTTTCCCACGTCATTGTAGTTGTTCTTTTAAAGTTGTAGCAACGTTTCAGCAGAATCTCATCTGCCATCATCAGGCTTCTGTATTGTGTCCGTCTGTGAGTCAGACTTTTACAGTGGTTTCAGATTTGAATTTGGGGCAGCCTATTGCTGTGCCAGAATGGTTTTTTCTTCATCCTGATTGGTTGGGAGTCTTGGTCTGTGTTTATTGGTCTTGGAGTTTGCTGTGTTCTGCTTGATTGGTGTCTCTAATATCTTCTGTCTGTTTTTTGGCTCTTTTTGTATCTTGATTGGCTGGCAGCATTGTGTTGCTTTAATGGAGGCCTTTAGTGCAGCTTGGCTTCGGGTAAATGGACGGCTATCATTAGTTAGGAAGCTGGGTTTCATCTGGGTGCCTGGTTGGGATGTGTTTGAGCTGGAGGTATCAGGGGGATCTGTTTGTGCCCAGGTGTTTGCCTGGCTTGTGGTGTGGAGATTTTTTTGTTTGTGAGTGCAGGCTTCCAAATGATTGACAGCCTGGTGGAATCATCTCTTCTATTCATGCTTTCTGGTCTTTTTTCAATCTCTATGGCTTCTCTGATGATTCTGTGATTAGGGTTTTCTATAGTGGCCAGGGTTTTGGTGCCATTGAAGTTGATGCTATGACCTGTGGCTTCCATGTGTTGGACTAGTGAGGAAGTGTGTTCCAGCTTTTTGACTGCATTTTTGTGTTCATCCAGGCGGGTGCTTATTCTTCTCCACACCACAAGCCAGGCAAACACCTGGGCACAAACAGATCCCCCCTGATACCTCCAGCTCAAACACATCCCAACCAGGCACCCAGATGAAACCCAGCTTCCTAACTAATGATAGCCGTCCATTTACCCGAAGCCAAGCTGCACTAAAGGCCTCCATTAAAGCAACACAATGCTGCCAGCCAATCAAGATACAAAAAGAGCCAAAAACAGACAGAAGATATTAGAGACACCAATCAAGCAGAACACAGCAAACTCCAAGACCAATAAACACAGACCAAGACTCCCAACCAATCAGGATGAAGAAAAACCATTCTGGCACAGCAATAGGCTGCCCCAAATTCAAATCTGAAACCACTGTAAAAGTCTGACTCACAGACGGACACAATACAGAAGCCTGATGATGGCAGATGAGATTCTGCTGAAACGTTGCTACAACTTTAAAAGAACAACTACAATGACGTGGGAAAATACCCGAACCAAGCCGAACACCATATATATATATATATATATATATATATATATATATATATATATATATATATATATATATATATATATATATATATATATATATATATATATATATATATATATATCTATTTTAACTTGAACTGCAGAACAGGTTATTATAGAATAATGCAATTTTATACAAAATGAAAAGAGGAAGCCAGGACATTCGTAATTGACTTATGAATCTTGTAATACCTTTGCAAATAAAATAACAATCTCTTATGGAGAATCGTCATTGCATCTAGTCTGTGTTCAGCTTCAGCACTATTGCTCTTTTCTGTATTCAAAAACAAAAGCAAAAATAGATATATGGCACTGCCAATGAGTCAGGTGTAAGCTAATGATCCATAAGGATCAACTTGTCAAAAGGAAAGCTAATAGTAAGATCCAGTGAGCTGCCTTACTGTCCCACTGGGGATAATTATTTCAGCTAGAGCAATAATCTACCACCACAGAACAGTATCATCCCTATCTTACCCTCATGGCAGTTTCTTGAGGTCAGGTTTTTTTTTTCTGTACCATCTGACGAATGGGACAATTTAATGCTAGCAATAAATGAATCTAAATACAGAAACAAATTCATATGATACTAGAAGCTGATTGACACTGATGTGCATAGGGATACCCAAGTTGGAACTGTCAGATCTTAGCTGAAATTATAAATTACATACATACATACATACATACATACATACATACATACATACATATATTTGTTTTCTTAAGTTTTCGTGGGTACTTATATGTATGGTATTCAGCTTTGTTCGGGTATTTTCCCACGTCATTATAGTTGTGCTTTTAAAGTTGTAGCAACGTTTCGGCAGAATCTCATCTGTCATCATCAGGCTTCTGTATTGTATTCGTCTGTCAGACGAACACAATACAGAAGCCTGAAGATGGCAGATGAGATTTGGCCGAAATGTTGCTACAACTTTAAAAGCAAAGCTGAATACCATACATGTAAGTACCCGCGAAACTTAAGAAAACACACACACACACACACACACACACACACACACACACACACACACACACACACACACACACATATATATATATATATATATATATATATATATATATATATATATATATATATATATAAATAATATATATATTTGTATATGTATATGTGTATGTGTATGTGTATGTGTATATGGATATGGATATGGATATGGATATGGATATGGATATGGATAGCAACATGAGCAAAGAGATCCAACAGACGATCATCCCAAGAGAAAAATCTTCCAGATGCCCCAAACTATACGGCCTCGCAAAAATACACAAAGAAGGCATACCTCTCAGACCCATAGTCAGCTCCAGAGGAGCACCACTACAAAACCTAGCAAAATACCTAGCAAAGCAGCTACAGACCCACACTGAAGCAGCAGCTTCACATGTACAAAACTAATACCACCTCTTAGAAATGATCAAAGATCTACATGTGGAACAAGAAGATCTGCTTGTAAGTTTCGATGTGGTTTCACTATTCACTCAAGTCCCGATAAAAGAAACTCTCGAAATCATCAAAAATAAATACCAACCACCCAAACACTTCATGGAACTAACAGAACACTGCTTAACCAACACATATTTCATATAAAAAAGGACAAAGATACAAGCAAATTGAAGGAGCCCCTATGGGATCACCACTGTCATCTGTCATTGCAAACCTGTTCATGGAAGAATTCGAATCCAGAGCCCGAGCCAATGCCACCCACAAACCCAAACTATGGTTAAGATACTTCGATGACACATTTGTTATTTGGCCCCCTGGAAAAGAAAACCTAAACAATTTCCTAACACACCTAAACAGCGCACACCCCAAAATCAAATCCACCATGGAAACGGAAACAAACAAACAAACTACCATTCCTAGATGTACTAATCTACAAAAAAAAACAGATGGCACACTAGGACACACCATATACCAGAAGAAAACACACACCAACTGCTACCTCAACGCCCAATCCCACCACCACCCAGCACAGATAAACTCCGTGGCCAAAACACTTTGTTGAGACAGGCAAATAAAAAATAAATAAATAAACTGCTCTGCTTTTACAGTTTATGTCTCGCATTAATGAAAAACAAAATCCCAATATTCAGAGAAAAGCAAAACTTCTTCCCTTGTTCTGCATTCTCACCTTCTGATGTGAACCCTAGTAAACAAACATGCTTCTCTTCCTAGCTCAACCTCTCAGCCACCTCTTGTTGTCTATCAGCTGTTGTGAGCCTGATCGTAAAGTGATATCCTTCCGCCCACAGTCAAGGGAAAGGAGCAGCCTAGCCAGAAAAGTGAGAACCTGTCAGTTTAAATTGTGGCTCGGGTTTTAAATTTTTTTTAAAAAAGGAGATTGTGGCAAAAGGATTAGAGTAGTGGGAGGAAGAGGTGATGAGAAAGTGAATCAGTGAAAGAGCCTGGACCAAAAGAGAAATGCATTTAGAATCATAATGCATCTATGAGCTATGAATCATATTTACAGAAATTTACAGATGGTGTCACTTTAACTGTGAGCCAGTATGATGTGATAGTTAGGCCATCAGGATGGAAACCAGGAGTCTGTGAATTGAATTCTGCCCCTACCTTAGGCATGAAGCTGAGTGACTTTGGGCCACTTACTCTTGTTTTGTGACCCATGTTTAAGTTCTCTTGTAACTCCAGCATTTAATTGATTGGATGGAGGGAGGGAGGTTTGAAGGCATCTACATTTGATCATGGTATTCCATATATGTATACATACAAGAAGGCCAGTAGTTGATCTAGTGATTGCCATCCTAGAAACTGAGACCATGAATTCTAGCCTCAGATTGGGCAGGCCTTGGGGACTTTGGGCCAGGTCCTTTCTCTCAGCTCTAGGAAGAGGACGATGCAAACTGCTTCTGAAATTTTGTCAAGAAAACTGCAGGGAGTAGTTCAGGCAGTTAACAGGAGTTAGAAACTGTCTTGAAAGGATTCTTGTGTGTCCCTACCCCCAAAGGAATAGAAGTCTTTTGAGACAATTTTTTAAAAAATGCTTTGCTTTTACAATTTTCATCTCACATTCATGAGAAAAAAAAACCCCAATATTCAATGAAAAGCAAAACTTCTTTCTTATTCTGCATTATCACCTTCTGATGTGAACTCTAGTAGACAAACGTGTTTTTCTTTGCAGCTCAACACCTCACCCACCTCTTGTTGTCTATCAACTGATCATAAAATGATATCCTTCCACCCACAGTCTGAGGAAAGGAGCAGATTAGCCAGGAAAGTGAGAGAGAGAACCTGCCAGTTTAAATTGTGAAGTTCTCTCTCTCTCTTTTTAAAGGAGGTTGTGACAAAGGGATTAGAATAGTGGGAGGAAGGGGTGATGAGAAAGTGAACCAGTGAAAGAGCTTGGACCAAACGAAAAATGCATTTAGAATCTTAATACATCTATAGAGAGCTATGAAGTGTGTTTACAGGAATAAGGTGGTATCACCTTGTTGATTAGGAGTTTGATAAGGAGCCCTGAGGGCACAGTGGTTAGAATGCAGTTTTGCAGGCAAATTCTGCCCACAGCCTGGAATTTGATCCTGATGGGACTACAGGTTGACTCTTCCAAGGTGGGTAAAATGAGGACCCAGATTGTTGAGGGGGAATATGCTGACATTGTAAACTATTTAAAGAGTGCCGTGAAGCACCGTGAGACAGTATATAAGTCTAAGTGCTATTGCTATTATGAATCAGTCGCTTGCAGTGGTTAAGGCATATCAGGCAGGAAGCTAAAAGACCATGGGTTCTAGTCTTGCCTGAGGCATAAAGCCAACTGGGTGACCTTGGCTCAGTCTCTCTCTCTCAGCACTAAGAAGGATGGCAAACCACTTCTGAAATTTTACAAGGAAGCTGAAGGGACTTGTTCAAGCAATCACCAGGAGTCAAAAACTCAAGCTAAGTTTGACTCTACTGTAAAGGAAATGTAGAAATTTTAGCTGAGCAAAGAACGTGCTTTTCTTGAGGGGCCATTGGATAGAGAGCCAGGATATAAATCCGTAATCAGATTTATAATCTGATTAAATATAGTTTACATAACATTTACTTGACCTTGCTGGATAAAGTTTTCTCAGATTGCAATTAGATTTAGATATGAACTGGAAACACAGCTTACAGTTCAGTCAGAACTTCAAATGAGAATTTTGTAAGGTATTGATAGCAAAAAAGGTAAACCTGAAGGAACTTAATCAAGAATAAATAAATAAATAAATAAATAAACAGAATTTTTTTTGAAACTTAGGTATGGGCCTCTAACTTTAAATTGCATCATCATAGTTTGGCAGTAACTTGGCAGCAACTAATAATTGATGGGGTCTCATTGGATCACAGAACAGGATGTTAGAGTCTCTTTGGAGGTATGCATTGCCCTCCCCAGAACACTACAGAGCTTCAAAATGAAACTGTAAAGAATCAACCCTTTTAAAAAATGTACCAGAGTATAATATCAAATCTATTCTCAGGAATCTGAGAATTAAGATAAAGGCAAGGACAGCATTCTCCTTCTGGTTTTATGCAGGCATTTGCCTGTGCATGAATTAGAGAAAATGTGTTAGAGATAAGCAAGCAATACATGCTTGCCAACAGTCTTGGTACCCAGCATCTTTTCAAATGTTCACTTACTTGTGCAAAGATTTGAAAGGAGCTGTGTTTTCAGATCAGAAGCCTATTTTATATTATGAAAGGATGTAACTCTGTGAGAATATTAAAGTTCAGGGTTAGCCAATATTATCCTTATGCAAATGAAAGTTAAATCAACTTGTCTATCAAGCGTGGTCTGGAAGACTTGGATGACTTTACGTTTTTGTTTTAATTGTATTCACAGAATGCACTCAACTACAAATTAATCAATTCATGTTAATGTAATAAAACATGGCTAAAATGAATAAGCAAGCATAGATTTTGCCCATGAAAGGTGTTCCAAAAAGATCACTGAAGAGCTGGAGTAAGAAGATGCTTTATGATTGCCATCTGTTGAATGCAAGAATCCCATGTCTCTTACAGGCCCAAGTATCTGTAGTATGGCTTAAAAAAAAACCCTTCTTGTTAACAATCCTAGAAGGTTGCTGCAGGTCATTATAAACAGCTATGAAGCATTGTATAAGACAGCTTCCTATATTATTCTGTGGACCAAATAGTTATGAAGACTGTCTTCACCATGAAGCTCATTCAGCATACTCAGCAACTCTAACGGACTTACTGCAGCCAAAGTTCGAAAGCCCCCTCCCATCCTTTCCAGATTTCACTACTATTCTTACAATGAAGAATATAAGATGAGAGAGTCTTGGCAAAGAACATGCATCATGAATATGGAAGAGGTATCTCCCTGCTGAGCGATAAATCCAAAACTTCTTTTTCAATGGTGCCTCAAAGTTCTCTTAAAACTATAAACCTCGGCCGCAAATTATGACAGTGCTAATCAGAACAAAGCAGTAATAAGGACAACAATAACAACAACAACAACAACAACAACAACAATTTTGTCAGTTTGGTCTAATGGGTTATCTAATTTATTTATTAATCATGTTTATATGGCCATCCCTCTCAGCAGAAGTGCTTTTGGACAGTGTATAAGAAGAATCAGGTAAAAACAAGGACACATATCAAACTATCATTATAAAAATATAAACATTGGTATTAAAAATTAAATACTATTAAAAGCAAAATACACAAAACTCAGACAAAGTGAGAGTGAATCTTTCCACCTCAGTATTGCAGCTATCTAAATATGTCCCTGGTTCCCTGGGACCCCTCCAGGCCAGGTGACATAGCTAGGTGTTAAGGGATTTCCAGATGCTACCGGGTTATTTCTTACTAAAGAAAAAAAAACACCTTTGATTACTAGCTAAGAGAGTGGAAGAAAGCCAATACAACATAAGGACATATTTGAAAAGCCACACTGGAATTTCCATCTATTGATTTGCTTTTTTTTCTTTTTGCTCTGACCTCTTGATCTATGATTTTATCAGTTTGACCTGCTTTAAATTAATCTGGCAGCCCAGCAGAGGGGGAAAATGTGATTGAAAGTGGTAAGACTTTGCCCTCATAAATTTGAAATGAAGACCAGAGGCCACTTTGCTGAGTTGAGCCAATTGTGGAAATACTTGCGGGCAAGAATTGAAAGCTGGTATTCTTTATCTGAGACAATGTCACAAAGCTTTTGAATCTGATAAGGCTTCCCTAGACGACCAAACAGCTGGAGTAAAATAAATATAGAGGGATGTGGAAAATAGGTGTCCAGTGAGGTAGGACTGAACCATGTTGTTTTTGTCAAGGAAACTGATGGGCCAAAGTTTGAAATAAATCACAAAAAACTTATCTGTTCAGCAAACATACACAAAATAAAAGAATATATATGTCAGAATTGGAGGACAGATTTTGGCAGGACTGAAGAACAACTAAGAATTTAAAATAGGTGTGTCCAACCCATGGCCCTCAGGCTGCATGTGACTCTGGACATCGTAATGAGGCCCCATAAGATAATAAAAATCTATTAAAAATAAAGGAAGTTTGTTGTTTATAAACAATTATATTAAATATTTTATATGTGGCCCAAGACAATTCCTCTTCATTAAATGCAGTTAACAACTATGATCTAGAAGTACCTTTGAGTTCAGGTAGATGTTGCCCAAGTAAGGCCCAGTTGAAACAATTAAAAAAAAATACTTACTATACTCTTTCTGCTCAGTAGAATTAATTATCCACTTTGAATATTCCAGCTGCTTATTCCCTTTTTATCCAAAGACGATTCTTCAGAACAATGTGTTGTGGAGCCAATAGGGTTGATCAAAGGCATTCAAGCCCTCTGGAGGAGATATTTTTCAATTCACCAAAAAGTAAGCTGAGATCTCAGCAAATCATGGGTATTACAAATTTCAGAGGTTTTACGTGCAGCTATTTAGGAAGTCTATCAAGGGATGTCTTGTTTGCAAAAACATATTCACACAAGAGTAACATTGTCCATATGACTAGAAACTCTGCAAAATGTTTTCTTACAATTTTTTGATCTTGAGTCCCGGACTCCTAATTGGTGAATTGATGTCTGTTACTTTTTAGGTGTTGGTTATGTCCATTCAGCTGCTTCTGAAAGAAAGCATTGGTCTTCCTATCTCATTTTTAGCTACGTTTTCTTTCTGTAGCTTTCCATGTGAGATGGTATCATAGCTACACTTGTAGACCAGGTGTCCCTTTATTGTGCAAAAGATCAACATTAAATTCCTCCTGCAGGAGAGACTACCTGTTGTTCAGGATCCTTATATGTGTTGCTCTTAATAACATTAATTTTAATATACAGAGAAATTATTCTTGATACAAGCAACTAAATAAATATATCAAGAGGTGACTTGGCAGGTTAACAATGTAAAAACATTCTGGTGATTTGTAGCAGGGACAATTTAGGATACTCGTCAAATCAGCAGTTCACTTGCATAAATAGCAATTCATGAATTTTAGTAACTTTCTGATAAATATTTTTTCTTGTGAATTGGAAACAAGACAAACTAAAAGATGGCATTAACTGTATTTTGTCATTTGCAACAGAAGCAAATTCTGAGTTGAAGGAAAACAAAATTCTTACCTTTTTACTCCTTTTTATTTCAGTCCCAGGAGTTATGGATTAGGGGGGGGGAAAGAACTAGTAACACACCAAAGAATTGGATTGCACTGGGGGGGAAAACAATATCAAACATGGGTTAACTATATAAGGAGATCTTTCAGAAGTGTGTAGCATAAGAGCAGCAACTGTATGCATTGATTTTAATCATAAGTAATATGCAGGACTTGAGTCACAAAAAGGCAGATAATCTCTAGATGGCAGCAAAGAAATATAATTAAAAAAACTCTTATTCTTTGTTGGCATCTAGTGGTTATGAAAGCCACTTTCCTGTAGTGACTAAGACACTAGAATCCCCTGAATTCTAGTTCTGCCTTAGGCAGAAAACCAGCTAGGGTGACCTTGGATCAGTCTCTCACAACCCTAGAAAGAAGCATGCAAGGACTTTGAACATCTTGAGAAGAAAAAAGAAAGACTCATATAAGGCAAGTTAAATTCATCTTACTTCTTTTCTTTATACTTTATAATCCAAGGGAATTAGATTGTTTATACTTTTCTTTCTATTCTATTATTCTCTTTGTATTATTCTCCTTTCCCCCCGACTGCAAATTCTGTTCATAAAACAGAAATCTAAGTCCAGCGCAGAAATGTACAGTAATTTGAGAAAATGTCTCAGACTTGACTCTCCCAAGTTTTCCTGTTGACAAAACTAAGGAGAGGGGAGACTTGCAAATTTATGTTACTGTAATTTTATAATAAACATAGTATTGCTATTCATAACTTTGGTTTCTTAATCTAGTCTATTTTAAAGAGTTGACAGGTATAATGGACTTTGAGAAAAGAAGAAGAAAAAGAAGAGGAAGAGGAAGAGGAAGAGGAAGAGGAAGAAGAAGAAGAAGAAGAAGAAGAAGAAGAAGAAGAAGAAGAAGAAGAAGAAGAAGAAGAAGAAGAAGAAGAAGAAGAAGAGGAGGAGGAGGAGGAGGAGGAGGAGGAGGAGGAGGAGGAGGAGGAGGAGGAGGAGGAGGAGGAGGAGGAGGAGGAGGAGGAGGAGGAGGAGGACGACGACGACAATGGTTAGATAAGAGGCAACACAACTCACAGGAGAAATTGGAAGTGGCAATTTTTTTCAGAACACAATTTCCCTTGGATTATAAAGGTTTGGGGGAGATGTACTATCACATTCGTGAGCTTTCCTGTAATACCACTTCTCTGAATAAATTCAACACTGCTTCTTCTTATGGCTGTTATTAAGTCTACAAGACAATGCTATTGGCAGACTGGAACATGAGTCTTTGCATTCGTATCTCTTGATCTTTGCAATTACTTCTTAAGTGTCTTTGGCACCCTATACAAGTTCTTAACATCCATCTTACACATTTCCATGGAATAAGCTGACCATAATTATAGCTAGCATGATTTATAATTCAGTGTGGAGTAGGCATATATACAAAATAATGATCATTTTCTGAGGGGCTCTGAATTGGTTTTTATTTAATAAAAGAGGTTATATAATGGAGCAACTGAATGCACTACAGAGCCCCATTCCATTTGCAATATTTTAACATTCAAATGAAACAATTTGGAAAGATAAAGATAATATATTTGAACATTCATTAGAAGTGAAGCTTGCACAATGTGATTGCTTGGATTGTTGCATTTTGTCCGGAGCTGCATACACAATGGCAAAGAACATTTTTTTCCCTATAAAAATGTAACAAGAAAAAAAAACACGAGAATACATTAAATCCATTGGAAATTCTCCATAATGGAAGTTATCTTGCCTCTCCAAAGAATTTCTGTTGGAGGTTATATGTGATTATGATCCTATTATTGGCTGTTATGGGAGATATGAGTCTATTGATGTTCTCATCACAAAGCAAAAAGTCTCTATCCATCAGATGGCAAAACACAACTGGTTTGACAGAGGGGTTAAAGAGGCCATCTATGTCAAAATTGAACAGCCCTCAACATCATCTGTCTCCAACCTACCATACAGTCATTTCAACAGTTCCAAGAAAGCTACACACCAATTTTCATCACTCGGGTGACCCTGACGACATAGATAAACCTCCAAGTGACCTTAACAACTTGCTAAAAGAATGCAAATGTCTGCAAGGAATATAAATCCTTCCATTCCCCACCATCCAGTCAGAGCTGAAGGAGCTTCTTGGATGAGAAGTGAGATGTTTTCAAACAAAAACCAGAACGTTTTTTGGAAATGTATCTTGAAAAAAGCACCTTTGAGACAACCATGACCTGGATGACTGAGAATCTCCATAGACATAGTTCTTGTGTGCTCATTCTCAACTGCTACCAAAGTTCCCTGTGTTCTCATCCACCTCAACCCTCAACTCAGTCATGCTGCCAAATGGGGGCAGTAAAGCTATGGCAAACTCCTACTAACTAGCCACCTTCAAAGGGCCTTTATAGAGCTCCCACCCCAGCTGGGAATTCGTGGGAATACTCCCTTATAGCCAAAACTCTGAAAGAAATCCAAAACATGCAATCCAGATGATCCTCGCTGTGGTCTAGTCCAAAGTAACCCAATCCTCTATCAAATGAAACAATACACCGCATATCATCAACATACAAAATTATCCCCAAACAATTGAACCAATGCTCCATGGTTCACCAAATTTCATGACAAATGAAACAATTGCACTTAAAGATTTGGTAGGCAGAATATGTATGATTGATTTAGGAAGAGGGAGAGGGGGAGAGACCACGAGAGACTGATTCTTAGTGATGCCTTGCCCAAGCCCAGATATGAGCGTGAGATCTAATGAATTCAATCCTTTATTTGCTTACATCTAATAGACAGAATCTTGCCAGACTAAAGCTATAATCCTCTAAGTTACTATGGACATTCTGAGAGATTCTAAATTGTGGTTACCATCAGCCACACACCCTTCCAGCTCAGAACTGCATAGTTGTTGATCCAGGCCTTTTTCTGTGTTGCCAAAAATTCTTCCTCGCTGCTCCTGCAAGTGCACATTCCGTCACAGTGTAGTCAACACAACATTAACATTGAGATTGTCTGCTGGTTCTTCCAATATCTTTTTTTTTTTTGCATCTTCATTCATCTGAACGGGCTGTGTCAGATTCTTAGAATAATGTATTTTGTTTTTTCTCTCTATCAGACTCCACTCTTTAAAAAAAAAAGATGTAGTCTTCAGAAGTGGTATTCAGCAGGTTCCGACCAGTTCTGGGGAACAGTACTGGAAATTTTGAGTAGTTCAGAGAATTGGCGAATACCACCTGCCATGCCCACCAAGCCACGGCCACAGAACTGGTAGTAAAAAATATTTGAATCTCACTACTGGTGACCCTTACTCTGGTTGGGTCATTCACTGTCTATCTTCTCTTTTTTCATCCTAAAAGCAGCCAGGCAGGCAAAAATATCTTGGGATGCTAGAACTAATGAATGTTGATATATGTCTGCGTATTTTCAGAGGAAATTAAAGCAGATTGGATTTACACCAATCTGCATATTGCCAAACATGAGTGGGAAAACATCAATGTAGATATGTATAAATAAGAATAATAACATCTGTATATACATGTAGGAGGAAAAACAAGTTTATAAAGGAAAATGTATTTCTTATTCATTTCTGAGAAGTAAGGTTGTAGCTAACTCAGCAACACATTTAAGTAGGAATGCTTTCATGATAGCAATACTCATTATTTTGGTTAAGTTCAACATGTGGTAAGCCGCTCCTATTACATTTTTTAGAAGAATGGAGATTGCTCAGCATTCAGAACAACAGAGTTGGAAGGGACCATGGAGGTCTTCTAGTCCATCTCCCTTCTTAAGCAAGGGCACTATATTATTTCAGACAAATGGATTTAGCAATCTCTTATTTTAGTATTTTAGTATTTATTTGATTTGTCAATCGCTTACAAGATACAGGTATAAGTATAAATATAGTTTTGAATACATGAGATAGATACTTATAAGAAAAATAAGAAAATGATAGGACAGGGATGGTAGGCACGATTGGTGCGCTTATGCATGCCCCCTATAGGCCTCTTAGGAAAGGGGTGAGGTCAATAGTAGACAGTCTAAGGTTAAAGTTTTTGGGGTTTGGGGAAGAAACCACAGAGTCAGGTAGAGTATTCCAAACGTTGACCACTCTGTTGCTGAAGTCGTATTTCCTGCAATCAAGTTTGACTTGACTGCAGTATATTTTAATAAAACTAAAAAATATTTATAAATTTATAAAATATTTATAAATTTATAAAAATATAAAAATATAAAAAGTATATTTTTATAAAACAGTGTATTTTTATAAAACTGCCACAATGGAGCAGCCACAACTTCTGGAGGCAAGCCATTCCATTGATGAATTGTTCTTGTAATCAGGAATTTTTTTTCATTAGTTCTACATTGAATCTCTCTTTGATAAGTTTCAAAATGTTACTTCTTGTCCTGCCTTTAGGTGCTTTGGAGATTCGATTGACCCCCCTCTTCTTTGTGACAACTCCTCAAATACTTTGTAAAGTAGGTTACCAGATCTTTTCCCACAAATCACTTCCCAATTTTCCATTGTTTCTGCCTCCCCAGCAGAACCTCTGTAATTCTGGACGGTCTTGAAAAGTTAAGCCGATCGGGAATATTACCATATATGGTGGAAATGTAGAAAAACCCAAGAGTTTTGGCATAGAATCCAGAGTTGGCTTGAGAAGATGATAGGGCATAAAATGGAATAGAAACTGGAATTTTTCTTACTCGGAATCATAACAGAAAAATATAACAAAGAGATGATCTATTTAATAATACACGTGATCACCACAGCAAGATTAGCCTTTGCTCAAAAGTGGAAAGATAACAAAATCGTTGATGAAGGTGAAATAATAAAAAAGATATGGACTTGTACTGAGATGGATAAATTAACTTTGGAAATGAAAGACAAAGATGAAACATAAAGTATGGGTTAAATTCTATCAATGATGGGAAAAAACGATCTAGAACCAAAAGATAGGAGAGTTGGGAGAACGGATGATTAGAAATAGAAAATATTGTATAAATGTATACATGTAAAAATGTATATAAAATATGTATTTAATGCCATAATATGCATGACAAACAGGATTGTCAGGATGATCACACCACATCCAATGTTTTTTAATAATTTACTCAATAAAACTTTTGTACTAAAAATTTAAAGAAAAGAAAAGTTAAACAGATTTGGATGGGGAATACCAAGAAATTTCAGACCTGCAGACTTTTTAAATTTTTTTTCCAGAAGACAGCATTAACAAGTCACTTCCTTACTCCTATAGCTGTGAACTCATCAAGAACCAAGGTCCAGTCAAGGCCAACCTTTGCTAGTAAGCATAAGCAGATTTTGCCTACCAATTTTCCTGCACAAGAAGTTGAAAGAACAGCCATTTTTTCACATATTTAGAGTGCTTTGTCTTCATAACTATCCATCAAGATATATAATAAGCAGCTCCCTAAGGACTCATTTTCATCAGCTCATGATCAGTGGAGAAAATAAGATTTACTCCATTAAAACCAATATACCTTACATTATACACATGTAGTCTATATTTGGTTGCAAACTAGAGCAAATACATTATTAGAGCAATTCTTCAACAAGAATATTCAGACTGGGTTTAAGAAAAGGTGAAAGGAGGGGATGTTGAAGCATGCAGGATTATACATGATATGGAAAATGTGGACATGGATTTTTTTTCCAGCAGAGTCCAGTAAAAATAATTGATCATGAAATAAAGAAATAAAGGGGAAGGTTATGGCAAAATACACAATTTAATATGTCTAGTTGATTAGGGCACTTTGATAGAGAAATGGAGATGATGGAGATGTATACACACACACACACACACACACACACACACACACACAAAGTGGAGGAGAATATGGCTGGAATTGTCAATAGCTGGATAACATTAATAGGAGAGGACTATTTCGCCCACAGTCTGCTTGTGAATCTCTCATAGGCAACTTATTGACCTGGGAAGAATAGTACTCTGAATTAATCATACATTCAGTCTGATCTAACCTGGCTCATTGGCTTTCTCAATTGAAGAGCTTTGGTCAGGCAGGGTGGTTGGTTAGATTTGCTTCCAATGAAAGACAATTGAGCTCTGTTCTGGTTCTTGACAAAGGCAGAGACTCTGCTCCCTAATTTTATATACATAGTTTTCTCCTGCATAAAAAGACCTCAGGATCACAAAGCAGATCCTGAGAACTTAAAGCCTTCCATATCAGGCACTGAAAAACGCTCCCTCCTCCTCCTCCTTTGTGTTTTTAAGCGTGACATTAAGTACAAAAAGGAGGGTAGGGAAGGATATCTGAAACATGCAAAATGTACATTATGGAAACTTAGTCATAGTCTGTTTATGCTATACATAGCATGTATCAGGAGGAAATGCTTGCAACTTAACATAGATCTGTTGTTGGAGCAATTATAGAATGTAGGTAGATGCCTCAATAATAACTCTGCACAATCCTAATCAGGAACATATTCTTTTGATTGGTGAAAATAGCTGCTCCCTTTAAAATAAAGGTAAACCTAGACTAGGAATGAAAAGTATACATTTTCATGTATACAATCTTCAAGGACAAGATTTCAGCTATTCATTCTTTCAGATTGACAGCCAGATAATGTTGACACTGTTTTCTCCCCCCAACATATGATTATCTGGAGGTGGTGTACAGAAATATTCTGTTTTGTATTCTGTTAGCTATAACTATTTAAGCTTATTATACATCTCCGCTTGTATTATGGGGCATAAGATCAAGTTCTGAGCACCAAGGATCAAGTATGCCTATTAGCCAAGTGTTTGTTTGTTTTTAATAGATAATAAAATCATATAGGATTATATTTTGCATGTGGTATGATAAAGTTTAACAACATGCATGCAAGTACCAGAGCAGGGGTGGGTTTCTACCGGTTCTGTCCACCTCTGTAGAACCAGTAGCTCTGAAGAGCAGTAGACATAGAACCAGTTCTATGTCTGCTGATGTTTTTGTCCACTCGCCCACCCGGGCTCTTACCTGATCTTTATTTCCTGATTTTTCAACTTCAGCTGCCGAACGAGGCACAGCTGCAGTTAGAAAAGCAAGAAAAGAGGGCTGTTTCAAAGGCTGCTTCTCTGCAGGCAACTGCTGATGACGATTTACAGGCGCGCGGCTCACAGCCTGTAGGGAAGCTCGTAAATCCCGAACCGGTAGTCAACCCTGTCATATCCCACCCCTACACCAGAGGATATTTTTTGTGTGAAAGTAGAGACCTAAAGGTAGCAGCATTAAACTATCACCATCACTGTCAACATATATGTTTATCCAAAATAAAATATTGTATGCAAAATGAAAGGAAATTGCATTTTGCTTGTTGCATACCTTTGCAATTAGCCTTTTAAATTTTTTCCTGTTTAGGAATAGTTATTTTATTAGAGCATGTGAAATTTTTATCTTCTGCTTTCAAGAAAAATCTACATGCCATTTCTACAATTGGCAATATACTGAATTTCAGGACAGGTCATTTAAGGGGAAATTTAAAGTTTTTGTAAGGTTGCAGGTTTAGCAGAGGTAGTTACTGAAAATTTATATCACCTGACAAAGTTTTCTCTCTCTCTTCAGGAACTGTTTGAATTAAAGAATTCAAAACTGTACTTACAAGCCTAGCTATTGCATTTTTGCTCTCCATATACCTATACACACTGGCATAATACTGTATATATCTATTATGTGCTGATGTATTATATCTTATGCACAGTTTGAAGATTTGTGCTGTGAATTCAAATGAATGTAACCAGTTGCTGGGTCAGGTATTTCTGCCCTTTAAATAGGAGTATTAATTATATCTTTTTACAGCTCATTGTTCTGCAAGTTGGTTTCATATGTGCAAGCAATGGTGTCAGATTAGAGAAATATTTCTAGTAGCAGTTCTAGTAATAGCTAATAGTGATACAAACAACCTGCTTGAAGTACACAAGCTAGAACACTATTTCTGCTGCTGCTACTACAACAACTACTACTACTTTTTCATGCCAGCCTCCAATAGTACTAAATAGGAGGAATCATCTCTCTCTCTCTCTCTCTCTCTCTCTCATCTACATTTCAAACAATTTAATTTTATGTGTTTCAGTAGAAATTTGGCTAATTTGATATGAAATTCATATCCTTGGTTTAGTTAGGTTTAATTCTGCAACCATTTTAGGGTACATTATTTATCTGTCTAGTTTTTTTCGGTATATGATGAGAATATGACAGAAGAGAAGTAAACATACACCCAACTCTTCCTTTTTATCCTTGTAATCTCTTAATTTTGAGTAGAGTTGGGGCAACTGGATGGAACTGAGCATTTACTGGCCATATGCCCTTTCTGATGCCATGAAAACACAATCCACATATTTATATACAATATATGTGGGATGACAGTGGCCTTATAAGGAAGACCTTACAGGGGAGCAATAGTTGCCTGTGTCCAAAGCATTCTTTAAGTTACACATGTCTCCTGGCAGTGCTAAATAGCAATAGCAACAGCACTTAGACTTATATACCATTTTTTACTGTGCTTTATAGCCCTCTCTAAGCAGTTTACAGAGTCAGCATATTGCCCCCAACAATTTGTGTCCTCATTTTACCCATCTTGGATGGATGGAAGACTGAATCAATCTTCAGCCTGGTGAGATTTGAACTGCCAAACTGCAGGCAGTCGGCAGTCAGCAGAAGTAGCCTGCAGTACTGCACTCTAGCCAGTGTGCCACCATGGCTAAATAAGTGACAAGATGCAGCACTGCATGTCCTCTTGGGCCTCATAGCCATGACAAACCGAAATATATAAAATCTTTATCTAGTAACTGACTTTTTATTACGTGATTTTTTTTTAACCTAGTGAGTTGAGGGGAAAGGATGCCATGGAGTTTCTTTGTCCATCTCTTTGGCAATCTTGATGAGAGCAGGAACCTCAGAAATAGCCAGCAGGGACTGATAAACAGAGAAGAGAAATCTGTAAATCTTATCTTCATTTTTTTCACAATTTTATCAAATTACACAAGGGTACAAAGACCCAAAATCAAAGCTGATCATTTTGCTTTACAGATGAGATTCCAAAGGATAATTCAATGAATTCCTTTCAATCAAATCACTTCATTTTGTCACTGAGCAAGGATCTCAGTTAGATAATCTTTGACACCCCTTCCAACCAGAGGTGGTATTCAGCAGGTTCTGACCAGTTCTGGAGAATTTTGAGTAATTCAGAGAACTAGCAAATACCACCTCTGACTGGCCCCACCCCCATCTATTCTCTGCCTCCCGAGTCCCAGCTGGCTCAGTCTTCTTTTGTTGCCCTGCACAGGAGAAGGGAGCTGGAAAGCAGGTTAGTGGGGGGGGTGGGGAATGGGATTTTGCAGTATTCTTCCCCTAAAGTGGGGTGGGAATGGAGATTTTGCAGTATCATTCCCCTGCCATGCCTGTCAAGCCATGCCTACAGAACCGGTAGTAATTTTTTTTGAATCCCACCACTGCTTCCAACTTTGATTCTATTCTATATAGCACCAATTAGCCTGATGAATTTGATACAGTTAACAGGAAAATCCGCTTACATTTAATCACGTTCCCTATTTGGTTATGCTCTGAGTTACAAGTTGGTGGCAGCTTCTGTAAACCTTCTGGGGACTGCAGTTGAAACTTTTGGAAGTTGAAAGGGCCCTTGGGACAAAGCTTGGGCACCTCTATCTTAAAGAATTTTGATTGTAATCTGCTGTCCTTCCACCTTCCTCTTCAATCAGGACAACAGCAATTCTAGGAAGAATAGATCTGGGATTTGTCACTTGCCTCCATACAGATGGAGATGACCCATCTATCATTCCTTTAGCTCTGTCAAAAGTGTAATTTCACTTAGTTCTTCCATTTCTTCCTGGGCTGACCCCCTCTCTGTGAGGTTTCCAATTTCCACTTGTGCCTCTCCTTTTCTGACATTTCTGAAAATCTTTACTGAGATGCCTCAGCTGATGGCAAACCAATTACATTAAAAGCAATTTCCAGGTCATCTTTGCTATTTTCTTCTTAGCATGCCAGTGAAATGCATAGCTTAGGTCAGCCAAGAGCTCTTTGCTATTAAAGAAGTGTGTTCTCCCCATTACCAAGCTTCATAGTTTATACTAATGCTATTCTGAAAATTCCCAAATGTTTCCCCCCCTCCAACAATATGTCAAAAGACTTACAACTGTGCTTTCTTTGCCCAGGAAATGAACATCCTAATTGTCTCATTGGTCCATAGCAGATCATCATAGAAAGACTCTAAAGATTGTTAATACTGAAGAGAATGGGCTCCCCACATTTTGACCAGTCGTACTTTAGTACCGCTAAACAACACAGAAAAACATTCTGGCTGAAAGCATTGTGCTGAAAGTGTTTATTGGGCCCATCATGATCTCTGGTGAGCTAACTTAATTACAAATCTGCCATGGAAACATCAGCATGGTTCCAAGTGATAGATAGCCATTGTTATCTCCTAAAACACCTCTAAGGAGGCAGATGGAGGATTTAGGTAAATGAACAGAGCAGATGCTGGCAGAAGATGGGTGGGCAGGAAAAACTGCCATAAACTGAGGTTTAAAGAACATTAGGCTTATTGTTGACAAACTATGTTGCTTTCATTTTGGGGTCTGTTTATTTTTTACATTATCAAACAGAAGTCAGAAATGTACCCCCATAGAAAACCAACCAACTGACTTTTGAATGGAGAACTAAAGGGACATTTCCTTAGGATAAATGCAATTCTTGGAAAATCGTTTATTTCAATAACCAATCTTTCAAGATACTCCTATTCATATGAGATAATGAGTGAGCATAGGACCTTTCTGTTAATTTTAAAAAACTTTGGAGCATATTTGGAAAATCCTGGATTATGCGCAGGTCACTAAAATCGGCACATTCATTAAAACTAAGACATATTGTGCTTACATTAACTCTCACTATATTCACATTCAAATAATTTCAGCTACATTATCCAAAGGACAAAATGTGAACTGTGGACTAGGTATACATGTGATGCTTGTACAGTAAAATTCATTACTTTATTAAGAGTAGCCATGACATAAATCAGAAGAGCTGTTGACTAGTGTCCCTTTTCTTCCCATACCAATTTGGAAATTTCAGAATATTTAAGATACAAAGAAACCCATTATGCACTTTAAAACCAGAACCAGAGAGGGAGGAAGGGAGGGAGGAAGGAGGGAGGGGGGAAGAAAATGAAGGAAGGAGGGATGGAGGGAGGAAGGAGGAGGAAAGGAAAGAGGAAGGAAGGAGGGAGGGATTACAGGAAGGAAAGGAGGAGGGAGGGTGAGAGGAAGGAAAGGAAGGAAGGAGGGAAGGAAGGGAAGGAAGGAGGGAGGGAGGGAGGAGGAAGGAAGGAAGGAAGGAAGGAAGGATGTTTTTATACAAGGGAGTTTCTGGATGCTGCAAATTGGATGCTTATAGACCAGGTGGCTATGAAGCACTGATTTATGACACAAAAACTAAGAATAGTTTCACTTATTTTCATATTCAGTCTGGTATTTTGTGTCTTCCAATCCTATGGAACACAAACATAAAACCTATTTTACTCATTTTCCATACCAACAGACTTACAATGCAGTATTTCTCTCTTTCATTTCTTTTAAATATGTGGGAGATTATGATGCCATAAAGGCAACAATGCTTCACACATTCTATTATTGGTGAAACAGGCACCAGATATTAATTGACCTGAATGTTCTGTTTTAATTTAAAATACAATTGTCTTTGGTTGAATAGGCACAGATTCACCAATGGCACCAATTCTTAAAAGAGGCTATAATCTAGGCAGATAAAATTCCTTGTACAAAAGAATTAGTTTTCTTTTTAGCAATCACCTCTCTCTCTTTATTCCAAGGTCACATTAACTGTTGAAAACAAACTAAAACAAGGTCTGATGTAGTGTGTTATATAAATCCAAAAAAATGACATTTCTTTTCAAATTATTACATTTGTACGGCTACAGATTTTGCATCTCTCTGAATCTTGCCTCTTTTAAATGTTTGGTATCTGTGGGGCATGGTCAGTTAAGAGGATGTTAGAATTACATTTCAATGACCCCTCAAAACCAAGAAAACTTATCTTTGTATATTCCAGGTTACTTATAACCAGATTGTCTATAGATTGTGAAGTGTGTGTATAATAGGGTTTCCTCTACAAGAATGTTGATTGTATCTTGTAGAGAAACTCCTATCTATATCTATCTTATCTTACCTTACCTTACCTTACCTTATCTTATCTTATCTTATCTTATCATCTTATCATCTTATCTTATCTTATCTTATCTTATCTTATCTTATCTTATCTTATCTTATCTTATCTTATCTTATCTTATCTATCTATTTATCTTCTATATCATCTGTCTGTCTATCATCTATCCACCTCTCTCTCTCTCTCTCTCATCTCTATCTACCATGTTTTATTTCTCTATCATCTCTCTATTTCTCTATCTCTATCTAATTTTCATGTATAATCTGCATACACATACACATATACACACCTGATGCAGATTATACACGACTTATCCTGTTCATACCTTTTGTCTTCCAATAAATGAAAGGAATTTATTTTAAAAAAAATGATTATAACTTTTAAGGAGAAAAAATCAAATTGCCTACCAAATCTTCTTTGATACAAACTGAAAGGAAATAGTAAAGTGAAACAAAGTTTTTTTTTTTCTCCTTCTCTCTCTCCTGTTACTAGTAAGCATTTTTAAAAGGTTATTGTTGAATGATCCTTGAAATGCCCTTTTGAAAGAGGGGATTGCTTTGCTCTTTTTTTTAAAGCCTCTGCTTATCCTGTTGTTTAAGCTATTATTAAGGTCATGTGATTCCACATTTTATTATACAAAGAAGCTTTGGCATCTCTTTGGTACTATTTATCAAACATAGTATATGCAGAGTTATAAATCCATTCCTATACAGTATTGCCTGTTGGAATCTAGAAGCTGTTCTTTGAAAATTGGTTTGGCTTTGAGATAGCTGTACAGAACACTCTGAACTACTTTAGGCGGGTGGCACAACCAGCGAACAAACAAATAAATCTCAAGTTCTCTGAAATAATGAATGGCTTCTAGAAGACTGGTCAAGCAAATGCTTTCCTTGTAGAACAATGACTTTGCTAATCTTACATTCACATGAAATGTATAGAAAGATCTGTATTAAAAATAATGCCACTCTTTTGTTAAAAACAACAAAAGTTCATTGTTTTTATTCTATTTCTGCACTGATTCATTTCCAAGTATTTTCAACTCACTACTCAGTTTTCATTCTAGTGGCTGAAATAAAATGACATGTACAAGGAAAAATCTTAATAATTTCATGTGTAACAGTAGTGCAATACGGAAAACATATTCTATATATCTTGTAACTGTTTTGATTGAGCCTTCCTTCCCTCCCACCCTCCCTCCCTGCAATTCTCATGAGTGAAGTACACGTTTCTTCTACATCCCATTGTTTGTTTTCTCCTTTTCCAGATTAGGAAGTTTGTCTTCCTCACCTTCAAAGAAAAATGAATGGGTATATTAAATTGGGGGTGGGGCAAGTATTTTGGTGGCTTTTCCAGCTATACTCACATATTGTACTTAGCCATTGTTTTCATAAATATGGTTCATTAAATCCCCTAGCTTAAGATGGGCTCACCCATGATGCTCATCCATAAACTCTGGCTTGTGAACCAGAAATGCTTAGTCAAACACTATGCACTAAGCCCAACCCAAAGAAACGTCTAATTTCTGGTCCTTTCTTGTGGATGCAGCCTGAATTCTTCTGTGGAACTGACTTTATGAATTGATTTTTAAGGTGAACAATAGCTCTTAACCTTCAGTGAGCCATCATCCTGGGGGTGGAAATTAAAAAGTTTGCAATTGAGTTACATTCCCAATTGGATTTGTTAGTCACACCCCAAGGGATTTCCTGTAAATGGAAGGAAATAGTATCTTGAAGACCCCAAAGTCTTCAGCCATTAGAGTGATGTTCTGCAATATAAATGAGAATGTTTCCCAACTATTGCCACACATCACATTTATGTTTTCATTTATTCATTTATTTCACATCTTAATTATTCTTATAAATAAATCGAGTGAACATACCTAATACTCCTTCTTCCTCCTATTTCTCCACAACAACCCTGTGAGGTGGGGTGGTGTTGAAGGAGAGGGATTAGTCCAAAGTCACCCAGCCAACTTTCATGCTTTAGGTGGGACTAGAACTCACCATCTCCTGATGATTAGACCAAAGTCAACCAACTTACTTTCATGTCTAAGGCATGACTAGAACTCAGTCTCCTGGCTTCTTTCTAGCTGGTACATTAAATGCTAGACCAAACTAGACCAAAATGGCTTAGTTTGCCTTTATAAAGCCTGTTGGGAAATATCTTTGTTACAAAAAGAACAGCCAAATGTTTAAATAAATTTTCATAGAGAATCCTGTGATGGGTTTTGAAGTAGCATTCCCTTCCCCTTTCCTGGCATCGCAGCCTCTTTCAGCATCCTATAATAGAATAGCTTCTCTCATTTTACAGGGCAATTACAAACTCCATCGTAGTGAATTATATGGTGGACTAAATCGGATTCCACTTTCCACAAAGCCAGAATATTATCATTCACAAAAAGTGTACACATGTAGGAATAATGTACATCACATCTAGCTTATTAGAGCCATAACTATGGAAATCCATTCTCTGGTCTCTGGTGTTTCATCAATAGCAGTTTGGCTGCTCATGACATCTGCTCCCGAATGGAAACAATCTTCTATATGTGGTGAGTAGCTTCTTTTTCTTTTCCAACCTTTGAAGGCATGCTCAACATTATGGACTGCTCTTCAAAAGAATGATGCATATTTCTTGGAAGACATTTTTTCAGGCTGCCAGAGTTCCAGGAAATGCTATTTGGCAGGCTATCGAAGCACCATATATAACTCCTGTGAAATGTATGCTAATCATTCTTATTTGTCCCAAGAAAGCCTGGCTATAATCCAACACTGTTATGGTTAATCCTCAGTAACCATTAGCGTCAGTGGTTTCAATCCACTACCTATTTGGATTGTTACTCAGAAGAATAGTGGAAGTGTTGTAACTGCTACCCTCTTCCTAAATATATCACTCTTTTTCCTTCTGCTTTTACAGGTGAAAGAAAGCAAGGGTGATATCTGGCACCCGACAGATTCCTACAATGCTTTCCTTTCCCTTTTCAGTATAAAATAACTTCTATTTTCTTGCTATTTAATGTGACTTTACACATTTATTTGTATGTTTATGGTTTCATTTTAATGTTGTAAGTTGCCTAGAGTCGCCTTGTGGCAAGATGGGTGGCAAATTTAATGAATGAATCAATGAATCAATCAATTAATTAATTCCTAATTTCAAACAGTTGATCAGGAGTATGAAATTTTCATAGTTGGTCACGAGGTTCTTGTGTCAAAATGAAAGAAATGAAGGGAAGGGAGGCCAGCTCTTAAGGGGCCTGGAAACTCTGATAATAAATTACTAGCAAGGCTAAAAAACAAATGGGAGTGAGTACAAGTACTTTTGTAATTGCTATACCTTATCTAGTAAGACCATATTCCTGTTTAGGTAACTGCAAAAATGTATATATACTTGCTTGAAATGGCATTCAGGGCTCTTCCAGTTTTATGGGAGAGGCCACCTTTGTCCAGTGCTGAATAAACATGTTATCTAGAAAGAAAATATTGAGTGTCTCTTTGTTCACACCGAACCACACCTAGTTATCTGCTTGACAAAACCTTGCCTTTCACTCTTTTCTTCAGCCCTCTAACAGCATCTTACAAACGTCAGCCATTGCCAATTCTGAAAGTGATGGCATACAAACGAAAAGATCAGGGAGAGAAGGAGAAAGAAATATCACAATGAAGAAAAATGGCCAAAAGAAGATGCCTTCAATTGAGGACCAGTATACTGCATGAGTCAAAAAGAGGGCTGTGTAAATATCTACAGACCTCTCACATCCCGGACATAAACTGTTTCAACTCCTTCCCTCAAAACGAGGCTATAGAGCACTGCACACCAGAACAACTAGATACAAGAACAGTTTTTTCCCAAAAGCCATCACTCTGCTAAACAAATAATTCCCTCAACGCTGTTCAACTATTTACAAAGTGTACACTACTATTACTGTTAATCTTCTCACCACTACTTATCACCCATCCCCTCCCACTTGTGATTGTAGGACTGTAACTTGGTTGCTTGTATCCGTACATTTATATTGACTGTTTCCTAGTATGATTTGATTGTTGATTGTACCCTATGACTATGATTAAGTGTTGTACGTTATGATTCTTGATTCTTAATGAATGTACCTTTTCTTTATGTATACTGAGAGTATTTACACCAAGAAATGCTTAAAAAAACTACATGGATGTAAATACTTCTTCAATGACTTCTTCAGCTTCAACCACAATAATACACGAGCAAACAACCAATACAAACTCAAGGTAAACTGCTCCAAACTCGATTGCAGAAAATATAACTTCAGCAACAGAGCCTCAAATGCCTGGAATGCTCTATCCAACTCCATTGTTAGAGTCTCAAACCCTCACAGCTTCAACTTCAAACTGTCTACCATGGATGTCACCCCATTCCTAAGAGGTCCTTAAAGGGTGTGTGCATAAACACATCAGCATGCCTACCATCCTTGTCTCACTGTCCCAATTTATCTGTACTTACTCCTTTTGTTCTTGTTCATGTTCATACTTATACTTGTTATCTTGTACATGTTTGGCAAACAAATAAATAAATAAATCATGGAATCAATTATTAACCAATCCATCATCCTCCATTTAGAAACAAACAACCTACTCTCTAATAAACAATTTGGTTTCAGAAAAAAACTATCATGTAATCTGCAACTCTTACACTGCAAAAACATATGGACTACACAACTCGATCAGGGCAAAGCAATAGACGCAATCTACATAGACTTCTGTAAAGCCTTTGATTCAGTGGTACATGACAAACTACTCCTAAAATTAAAATCTTATGGTATCTCTGGACACCTGCATAACTGGATAGAAGCATTCCTGTCAAACAGACAACAAATGGTCAAAATTGGGAGCATCCTATCAAATTCTGTACCTGTCAATAGTGGTGTCCCCCCAAGGCAGTGTTCTAGGACCAACTCTTTTCATACTCTACATAAATGACCTCTGTGATCATATCAAGAGCAACTGTGTTCTCTTCGCTAATGATGTAAAGCTATTCAACACCACAGTCAATACTGCTACCCTTCAAAAAGACCTTGACTATGTATCAGAATTGTCAAAAAAATGGCAACTTCAAATCTCAACAAATAAATGATCTATCCTACATATTGGCAAAAAAAAATCAGAAAATAAAATACAGGCTGAATAATCAAGACTTTGTTGATGATCCAAACTCTGTCAAGGATCTTGGAGTACTCATCCCTAATGATCTAAGTGCTAGAGCCCACTCTAACTACATAGCCAAAAAGGTGTTAAGAGTTGTTTACCTAATCCTGTGTAGCTTTTTCTCTGATAATATTACACTAATAACTACAGCATACAAAACATTTGCTAGACCAATACTCGAAGACAGCTCATCAGTCTGGAACCCACATTACGTATCTGATATTAACAAAGTTGAGAAAGTTGAGAAATATTTCACAAGAAGAGTTCTCCACTCCTCTACTCGTTGCAGAATACCTTATGCCACCAGACTCAAAATTCTAGACCTAGAAAACCTAGAACTACACCGCCTTCGGTCTCATCTAAGTATAGTATATAAAAACATACATTGCAATGTCCTACCTGTCAATGAATACTTCAGCTTCAACCATAACAACACAAGAGCAAACAATAGATACAAACTCAAGGTTAATCTCACCAAACTTGATTGCAAAAAATACGACTTCAGCAACAGAGTGGTCAATGTCTGGAATATTCTACCTGACTCTGTGGTTTCTTCCCCAAACCCCAAAAACTTTAACCTTAGACTGTCTACTATTGACCTCACCTCTTTCCTAAGAGGTCTATAGGGAGCATGCATAAGTGCATCAACGTGCCTACCGACTCTGTCCTATTGTTTCTTTTATTTTTATTTTTTTATTTTTCTTATATGTATCCATGTATTCATAACTATGTTTTTACTTATACTTATTATCTTGTAAGCAAATGACAAAAATAAATAAATAAATAAAAAATAAAAAATGAAATAAATAAATAGGCATTGAGTTTGAACTGAATGCATCTTTTGAGCCGTCTAAATGTCACTTTTCAGTCTCCTTTTGCTAACTTGAATTGATAAAATCCTTGAGGGTAGCTATGAGTAGTAATAGATAATATTCTGTCAATTAATCAAAAAAACTAAATAAAGAAGTCAAATCATTCCATCAACCTGGAGTTTGCAATGTGAAATTCAAAGACTTTTATAAATTCTTTCTTTCCCCCTCCCCTCCTCCTCCTTCCCCTCCTCTCCTCACTAGGAAAATAATTAGTGTTTATGGGATGGAAGGGACATACTTGAACATTTCCCAGGAAGTGGAAATAGCATTCTCCATTCAAACAATTGTGTAAATCAATCTATCTATCTATCTATCTATCTATCTATCTATCTATCTATCTATCTATCTATCTATCATCTATCTATCTATCTATCTATCTATCTATCTATCTATCTATCTATCTATCTATATCTATCTATATCTATCTATCTATCATCTATCTATCTATCTATCTATCTATCTATCTATCTATCTATCTATCTATCTATCTATCTCTGTATCTGTATCTGTATCTGTATCTATATCTATATCTATATCTATATCTATATCTATATCTATATCATCTATATCTATATCTATATCTATATCTATATCTATATCTATATCTATATCTATATATCTATCTATCTATCTATCTATCTATCTATCTATCTATCTATCTATCTATCTATCTATCTATCTATCTATGTTTTCTGAGGTTCTCGCGGGTATTTGTATGTGGATCTTTGGTTATTCGGGTTTTTTCTCCCGCGTAGGCCAAAACGTGGTCAACAAAAACTGGAACTATAAGTCCAATCTTACGCTGGAGAAAACCCGAATAACCAAAGATATATATATATAAAAGTTTGTGTGTTTTGTACACATACAGTTTTTTGTCATTGATATAACATCCATCATCTATCTATCTATCTATCTATCTATCTATCTATCTATCTATCTATCTATCTATCTATCTATCTATCATCTATCTATCTACCGTATTTGCTGGCGTATAAGACGACTGGGCGTATAAGACGAGCCCCAACATTTCCACTCAAAATATAGTTTTTGTTATATACTCGCCGTATAAGACGACCCCCCACTTGGAGGCATGCTTTTCAAGGCAAAAAAGTCGTCTCATACGCCGGCAACACGGTAAGTTGTAACACTTGGGGTATTCTGGATATAATTCTTGATTGACACCCCCAACCCCTTTCCCCCAAACTTACAAAGCCACCAAAATGCTTCAGAGAGGCAGCTTCGCCTTTCTCAGGCTGGCACTCAATTCCTCTCCCTTTCTTTGTGACAGCCCCGCGTGCGTGCCATCGGGACTCCAAGGGTGGGGATGGACAGCTGCCAACTCTCTCTCTCTCTCTGTGTGTGTGTGTGTGTGTGGTGTGGAGGGTAATTCCGGCTATCTCTGGCCTCCGCTCGGTTTTAAAGTCGCTTGGCCGGTTCCCAAGTCGCAAGTGCGCTGGCCGGGAGACGCGGCGCCGGGTGGCAGCTCGGTGGGGAGGCAGATCTTTCTCTCTTAAGCGGGGAGGAGGAGGGGACAAGAGGAGGGACGGGACGGGACAGGGGCGGGAGGAGGGCGCTCGCCTTCTTCCACCGCCCACCGG
>NC_142017.1:13389689-13522189 GCF_049901735.1 Notechis scutatus | reverse complement strand
CAATGGTATCTAGCTCTGAAAAGGTTACTGATCCTTGAAATGTGGAATAGCTAAATAATAATAAAAAAGGTATTTGCTTTGAACCCTTTCCACTCCACAGCAGAATTTCTGTTGATTTCACCCACTAAACGCTATTAGATGAGACCATTTTCACAGGCACCTTAACATTTACCACAGATAGAAGTCTGATTAGTTCCCATCTTTCTTCAGATTCATTTTGTGCTTTAAAATTGCACAGAAACATAATTTAAAGAAGCACCCCATGATATAGGTTATTGCTACCTTTTTGACTGATGCCAATGAGATTTGTGACATGCTTTGATTCTCCTACAGTGGAGACAATAGCATTTTAGGAAAGGAGGGAGGGAATCTTATTACTGCTGTGGTCTCTGTTGCAGTTTCAATCAAAAAAAGGCAATTGGAAGGTCATATACTTGAGAGCTTCTCTGCAAAGAAACCTGTTAGACATAACATGAAGAAATGTAATCACAGGGAGGAACTACTTGGCTTAAATTTCTGGGCAACTTAGAAAGGTAATTCAATCCACATATTGGAATACTTGTATTTTGGATTGGAACATTGACATAAACCCCAAATTTCATCTATAAAAGCAAACCATATTTAAGTCTCTGTGAGTTTGTGCATGTGTGTGTGAGCGCATAAAAATTAGAATGCAAATCATAGTTTCATTAGTCAGCTGAAGTTCAAATTATCTGTGCATCATCAGACAACATTATCACAAACACCCGGATTTTCCATTGAGCACAACTATTTTATCCGCTCATTAAAATATTTTATTGTTTCTTATTTACTATTAAATGCATCCTGTGCCTTACAGCTTATTGAAGTACCCAATGTGGCTTGCAATATTACACCATTTATAGCCTGCCACCTGCCCTAAGGATCTCAGGGCCAATTACAAGCCATAAAATCCACAGGATAACATCCTGAAATGAAATAAAAAGAAACCATATTTCAGGACCCATAGTAATAGAGAAGTAAAGATTTTTTTTTTTTTTAGAAAGGAAAAGAGCAGACAACCAGGTTTGTAGCTGTTATGTCCAAATGCAAGAAAGGACAGTCAGAACATCCAGAGAATGAGATTCCAAAGAAATGAAAGTAATTTGACTGTTAAATACTAGGAAAGGTCTTCTTCAATAACCCAGTCTTGAATATACAAGAAGACGATGGAGTTCCTCTTGCTTTATGAGCTCTAAACATTATTCCAGCTGATGATCTTACTACTACATTCTGCCTTAGTTTCAAGGTTTTTTTGTCATCCATATAAAAAGCATTGCAATAGTCTACCAGGGAGGTTACCAGAAAACTATTCTATCCCAGTTTCCCATCCAGAGAAGCTCCTATGTCAGCTCCTAAACCAATTTTTGTGGTTTAGTGGCCTGGTGGTAGGGAGAGAGGGGAACGAGGCCATGTGAGTGGCAGGCTGGTGTGCATGTGCAGCTGGTGCGGCCCAGTTGTAAATAGGCCACAGCCTGGTAATTGGCCATAACCCAGGGGTTGGGGAACCTGTCCTAGGTGATGGATAGTTGGGCATTGAGCAATAGAGGCATTCAGGCACCATGTTTGCTCTTTCAAGGATGTGAAACTCTATCCATAGTTTTGTTTTGTTTTTTTAAACAATATTTTTCTCTAAGCCAGCTTACTATCAATGCTTTGAAGATAGTTTTACATTCATTTTATATTTTTCAACTGTTCTTATTCATTTTCACGAAGTACAGAGATGTCCCTTCCATTCTCTGTTGTTTTCCTGAGATAGGAGTTGGCCAAGGTGGCTTCTGTATTTTTCATGGGACAATTATTCCCTCCGTGGCCTGAAAATCTTGCAGGCCTATATTCAATCACAAGGGAAGACATCAGAAAGATAGAACTCCTTCTATCAAGGCTTTCTCAGCTCAGACAGGAAGCTTACAGAGTAAAGGAAAGTTGGGTAACTAAAAAACAAGTCAGTTAATGAATCTCTCCAGGATCTATTGACAATTAATTAATTATATTATTATAATTAACAACTACTTAATTAAATGGTATCAACATTGACAACAGTAAGGAATAGGTTCCAAATTACTATAACACCCCACCCCCCTACAGAAACATCCTGAGAAGGTGATAAAAAAATTGCAGAGAAATAACATTTCTAGGAATTTTCCCAGATTAAATAATTGTATATGGCTTATGGAGAACTATATTAAAAATAGGCATTATTTATTTTTAGTGTGTGTGTGGGGGGGGAGATGGGATTAACCATCACTTGGTGATGTTCATATGTTTTTGGGATCTCAATCTGCTGAGAGAAGAACATGAGTGAGGAAGAACTTGCAAGAGCTTCCAGTAGCCGTAGTTGTATGAGCATTATAGATACTAACATTAGATTCAGTTCTCCAGGTGCTGTACCCCCCACCCCCCCAAAAAAATAAAGGAAAAATGGCAATAGCGATTAGACATATATACCGCTTCACAGTGCTTTACAGCCCTCTCTCTAAGTAGTTTACAGAATCAGAGCATTGGCCCCAACAATATGGGTTCTTATTTTACTAACCTCAGAAGGATGGAAGGCTGAGTCAACCTTGAGCCGGTAAGACTCAAACTGTCATACTGCTGGCAGCTGGCAATCAGAGAAGTAGCCTGCAGTATTGCATTCTAACCAGTGCGCCTGAAATTATTTTCAAAAAACCCCAGTAGTTGTGAAAGTTCACTCTTCTTATTTCAAAAGGTTCAGAATGGCTGTATTTATCTGAAATCTAGCTGGTCAAGATTGGTCTCATGGCTGTGGGCAGAGTTAGCCTGAAATATTGCATCCTAACCACTGCACCACCATAGTTCTTGGAAGGATAGAAAGAAGGAAAATAAAATTCTCTAAAGAAATGGGGTCTTTTCAGAAAAAGTAAATATTGCAATGGATTTGTTCGTTAAGCATTGAATGCTAAACGGAAGGAGTTGTAGGGGAAAATGTGATGGGGGGGATATAAGGTCCAAGAAAAGAATACAGATGTGGAGTGAAATCTTCAAGAGGAACCCTTTATACTGCAACATTTTTTGTTAGTTATTTACATGAAAGATTTTAATCTGAACGTCATGCCATCATATGGAACTCTCCACCCCATGAAATTATAACTGCTTGTTAAATAACAAAACAATCTTCTTTTGAAGCAAACATGAAAACATTAAGTGCCACACTGGAACACTATTTCACCCTTCTGCACACACCCTTCATGCTGTTATGGTTAACTTTAATAAACAGCGATAAATGATCCTGTTTATAGTACATTTTTCAATTTATTTATGTTCTTAAGAATGTGGGAGGGAAGTGACATTTTTAAATAAATTGTAACATCGCCGTTATTACTTGTATCACACAGTCATTTGCTCACTTACATTGATACTCTATAGTACTGCATTCTCATTTTAATATATTGAGCAGAATGTTTTGAGATCAATAATTCAACTTTATTTAGTGGCTTTCAAGGATATCAGAGAAATGAACATTGAGGAAAACCTCCTTCCCACATTTATTTTATGAGTCCTAATGCTTAGTGGCTGATCTGCAAATTACAGATCAGATTATTAGACACACAAGGAATTTGTCTCCGCTGCAAAAGCTCTTGGTTTGGCATGTACTGCCTTTGTGTATGCTTGTGAATTGAACATAGAAAAGATAAGATAGAAAGAGTATTAATACTTTTGAAATTTGGTGTTGAAAATGAATCCTGAGATTAACATGAACATTGAAGAAAACAAACCAGTGAATCATTAAACAAGTCAACCCAGAGTTCTCACTCAAGGCACAGATGACCAGTCTCAAATTATCCTACTTCGGACACATTATGTGAAGTCCCAGCTCTCTGGAGAAGGCTGTAATGCTGGGAAAAGTAGAAGGAAAGAGAATAAGAGGATGACCAGCAGCAAGTTGAATGGACTCAGTTACAGTAGCGATGGGTGCACTGTTGGAAGACGAGAAAGACTAGGTTAGGGATAAATCAACACGAAGAAAAACTCTCTATGTGGTTGCTAAAAGTTGAAAATGACTTGATAGCACTTAATCAAACCAAGTGAGGGTGTGTGTAAAGCCCATTGTGTTAAATCATGCTATGGTTTAATTGTTTTGACATTGCATCAACCTAGCAATTCTGGCCATGGTGAATTTGAAACATGTACAGGTCTTCATAAAATCTAATTCACTTCTGCATCTTTTATTTTTATGGTTGGTCACACAGTCAGTTGTTTAGACTGGATTGCCATTTGTCCATCTATCGAGCCTTTCTCAAGGACCTGGCATAAGCAGTTGTTGTTGTTTAACAGTATTAAAGGCACTGTCACAAGATGTAAGATATTCAAGTAAAGCTGCCTTTTGCAATTGACTGGTGGATGGTATTCAAATTCCTTCTTTGGTTTCTTTCATCACAGTCATTCTACTTGAAGGGCAGGAAATTCATATATTGGCTGATATCCACATAATGTACTTATAATTTAAAAGACTTTAAAAGAAATTACAACTCTCTTCAAGATGCAGGTAACACCAAAAGAAACCGTGATCACAAAGAAGGTATTTATAAAAAAATATATATTTCCATAAAGTAGGAAACAATACAGGTATTTTGCTTTTTTTTTTTCCCCTTTTCTTTTTCTGAATACAATACATTGAGAATTTTTTTTTAAAAAAGAAAGCTTCCAAACAGAAATAGGGAAAAAAAGTAAAATGATTTTTATATACCATTTAATTTTATTACACAGACGCTACTTCTAAATGATAAGTTTCCATTACAAATTGAGGATGCTGACAGCTTCCATAGGTGGTTTTCTCTGAACAAGATTTTCATACAGAACTATGAATATTCTAAGGAAAAAAAGAAATAAAAGCTAAGAACATTAGCAGAAAATATATATATATATATATATATATACACACTGGATCCTTTTCTAGCACAGCAGAAAAACCGTATGGTATTTTGTGTGGAATTTTTAAAATTTAGAGTCATTTTTTGTTTGTTTGTTTTAATATTCACATGAACTGGTTTACTTCCACCTGTTTGTGCTTGTGTTGAACATAGTTAGAAGGCTTATGATATAAATATAAAAACATCCAAAGTTAATTTCCTCTAGGGACATTTTTTTTCACTCGCTAGCATTCATTTTTTTACTCCTCTACAGCTAACAATCCTTGTATTTTGTTTTTGAAAAAGCATGTTTCAAATAACATTCACTATATATAGAAGAAATCACTCTAAAACTTTTGTCAGTGGATGGAATACAATACTTTAGATGGTTATTTTTTTTCCTTATACACTTCCAAAACCCAACCTTAATAAATAAAAGCAGTAATGGACATCAATAAAATATTTATTTCAAGGATTAAACAAATAAATGCATTCTTTAGCAATAAAACCAGCTTCAGTTTCATATATGTGAGTCCATCTTTCACTGATTCCTTTCTTTTTTTTTTCCCTTATGAAAGTCAAAAAAGGATCAACCCGTCTAGAAAACAATCCATATTGTCAGATTTCCTCCCCACAACTGTGGATTTTGAATCCTGTCCCTGGAATGGATTAAGAACGTGTGAATATTTTAAGGCTTGACACAATATTTAAAGATGTTATTGTTCGGTCTGTGGTGGTTTTTTTTTTTTTTTTTTGCAGCCAACAATTATCTTATGTACAACTCTGAGTCACTGCACAGTTGAGGCCAAGAGGTTTGTTTTTTTTTTTTTTTAATCAATCCTGTCTTTAAGAAAAGAAAAATCAGCATTGGAAAGACGACTGATATTGCTTTAAATTTTTATGTTTTTTTTTCTTTTTCCCTTGTGAAATCTTGGTGGGTAGTAGGGAGATAAACTCTTTGTTCTTAATGGACTCTCAGAAGATAATCTTCTCTACCCCTCCCAAAAAATGTCCTACAGAAGTCCATTAGGAAGCAAAAGACCTTCTCCATTGCATTACTGGTTCCCGTTGCCAAAGATGATGAAAGCTCTAAACCCCATCTTCAGAGTGGTCATGTGAATATAGAATATCCAAAGACTTCTAGACACTCTACATACTTAACGCCACACTCCACGAGACTCGACCTCCTAACATATATATTTTTTGATTTATGCACTTTGTTTTTTTTTTTTTTTTTTTTGGTTCAACATTACAATGTAGTTGATTTTAAAAGATGACTGGTGCTAAAGTTGCCCCTAAACAAAAAGCCACATAAGTCATAGTGAACTGTGGTGGCCCTAGAATATTACATGAGAGTTTTAAGTCAAAGACTGGGAAAAAAAGTGAACATTTGTAATCCACTGTCAAGTTTCTTTGTCACTTTCCCCCACTGAATATAATTCCCCAAGTCTTTTAAAACGGGGTCCCCATTCACTGAGGTAGTCAAAATTTTGATCTGAGTCTGAAGTTGATGACTCTAAAGAACTTAAGGAACCAGCCACCGATCCTCTTCCCTCATAACCATATATCTGGATTGAGTCATATGGAGGAGCTGTGGGGTCATTATCAGCCTCGTGGAGTCTAACGTTGATAAATTCATCAACGTCAACCCCATTAGGGACTGGTGCCAGGCCCTGCCTGGGCATAAATTGAAGATCAGGTTTAATATCCTTACGGGGTAAAAATCCATTTATTCCGTCTGGGTTCTGCAACGTCGCGATGTCGAACGCTTCGGTGTCCTCTTCACCACCCCCTTCGTCATCGTACCGGATGATGTTTTCTCTCACGTCTTCATCATCTTTAATAATCAGAGGTTCATTCTTATGTCTCCTTAATGTTACAAAAAGCACCACAATGACTGCAAAGGAAATATCACAAAATGGTGAGCCCAGACAACAGTTTCTAATACAAAGTCTGGAATCATAATGAATGGAAGTGAGAAGAAATGAAAACATCCCAAACACCAAACTACTGACCCTCCATTTGAATCCATCTAGCAAAAATGAGCTTTTCCCACTCTAAATAATTGGTCAACTACTTCTTACTCCTCCCGCCCAACATTTGCCTTCCTCTGGATCATCCTACATTCTGGAAAAGCTGAAAATTCTTCAAGGTTGCTCTTTAATTTCTCTTCATAGGACTTAGGTTTATACTTATATACTTAGGTTGTAAGAGGCTCTTAAGTTAAGAGCCATGGTGGTGTGGTGGTTAGAATGCAGTACTGCAGGCTACTTCTGCTGACTGCCATCTGCCTGCAATTTGGTAGTTTGAATCTCACCAGGCTCAAGGTTGACTCAGTCTTCCATCCTTCTGAAGTCGGTAAAATGAGGACCCAGATTGTTGGGGGCAATAGGCTGACTCTGAAAACTGCTTAGAGAGGGCTGTAAAGCACTGTGAAGTGGTATATAAGTCTAAGTGCTATTGCTTCCTCTAATCACCCTACATCCCACATTGTAGAAAGGTTGACAATTTTTCAGGCTTTCTCTTTAGCTTGCCTTCATGGGACTTAAGTTTATACTTATACTTCTCTAAAATTTACTATAGCCCTTCAACCACAATTGCTGGAATCAATGGCCCAACCTGAAGCTATTTTCTCTCTTACATAGATAAAATGTGACACAATCCTTACAAGAAATGTTAATATAGGTATAAGAACATCCAAAGAAATAAATCCCACACACTATCTAAAGCTCCAAGAAATTGTAGTACGGGCGACATGCGTAACACGGGAACACAGCTACATACACTTTATGTCAGGATTGTATCCCACTGTGTCAAGTGTGGCCTTTGGCTATCAAGAAGTTCTGATTTAATTATTATTAGTTATAATTATTAATTATTTTAATTATTAGTTGTAATTATTTATGTGCCACTTAATTATTTATGTGGAGCTTTTGAGAGTTGAAGCTTAAAATACCTGGAGGACACTAACACTTTTTATCTGTGTTCTCTTAGCATAGATTTACTTCCATCAGGATTTAATTCCAAGTTCAGTTATTTGGAGCCAAATTATATTTCCTTCCCCTCCAGGAAAAGTGAGAAATTTAGCATACAAAATAAAATATTAAAATATTTTTAAATATCTTTAAAATATAGATGCACACTTGAGGTGTGTTTATGTGTACTATGGAACTAATATTTTACTTTCTTTAAAAATGGTTGGAGAAAGATTTATGCTTTGCTGAAATTTCTCAAAAACTTTATTCCCCTGCAAAAAAGATACCACTTGGAAACTTTTTCTTCGCTCTCTTGTTTTAAGTTTATTGGTATCAGAAAAGGTATTTTTGTAGGGTGAGTTTGTTGTTGTTACATTTCTTGTAAGGATTGTATAAACCTGAAAGCCCCCAGTTGTCCAGATCAACCAATCTGAAACAAAAAAGCACAACAACAAAACTCCCAGAAAAGAGTCTTTCTGTGGTCTTTCCTTCAGCCTGACGATTAAGTATGAAAAGTCAAGGAGAGAAGAAGGGGTATTCATACGCATCTTTGGTTATCTTAAAATTAAATAAATACAATAAAACAACAACTCTACTTGGGAGAATGTTCCCACAATTCTCTTGTCCTTTGGAAAACAAAAACAAATTTATTTCCTAAAATGAACATCTAGATTAAAATACAGGGTATTTTATTTTTATTTAGTTTGATATAATAACAAGGGCAGTTTGGAAAAGAAAATTGAAAACCAGTGAAGTCTTCTACAGATATTGACAAAATAAATCTTGGGTGTTTCTGCTTTATTTTCATTCATTACTAAGAATGCTTTTTCAATATATTTCGTTCTTATTTTTAGGCAAATTTATTTTCCAGCTTCTGTTGGTCTCTACAAGTCCTGCTTTGAAAAAGCCTATTTGAAATCTGAGAGCCAGGGAATCTATAAACTACAAGATGTGTTTTTTTTTTAAGAAAAATAATCATACACAAAAGTGAAAAAATGAAAAAGAGCCATGTTCACCTATGTACTAAATCAGCTTTCCCCAACTTGGATTCTCTCCAGATGTATGAACTTCAGTTCTCAAAGCTCTTAGCAATGGCCTCCTGCTGACTGGGGAATTCTAGAATTTTAACTCTATGGCGTTGTTATTTTAGTTCTATTTTTAAGCTTTGCACCTCCAGACTCAGCTTTTCTAAAAAAAAACTTCATTTATACTAAGATGTTTTGAAACTAGACAGAGATAAGTATTTGAGCCCGAAAGTTTGCCTGATAAATATATTTTAATGGAATGTCAACTCATTTTCAAAAATGTTTCCTTTCTTTTTATGTCACTATTTTATACTTTTTGCATCTCTCACATTGGGTTAAATTTGTATTAATGCTGTTAGGCATCTGGGTTGCCATTGACAGAAAAGTGGACATAATTGGAAGAAATTAAATGAATGAATGACTAGAATTGGCATATAAAAAACAGCAGGGGTTAGGTTAAATCAATCTATACTCATATTTCTTTCCCAGAAGTTTTCCCTGAGAAGTGCATTTGTTTATTCATGAGATTTATATCTCTCTGATCCAGATAATCAAGGCAGCATACATTTCCTTCTGTTGGTATTTTTTTCTTCTATCATAATTAGCCTTTGGTATGGTAGGGATATGAATATGATTTAGAAGAAATGCTTTGAATTTCACACAAGTCTAACCACAGAACCCCTCTGCTTTCATTAAAAGAGATGCAGATTTTCTTCAGGCTCGAGCTTGAAAAAAGTTGAGGCTACTTTAAGGGCCTCATTTCAAGGATTCAGTGAATGAGTTGAAACAACATTTTTAAAGCTCACACAGAAACCCAACCTCCCCCCCCCAAAAAAAAATGATTTAGGGAACATAAGAAAGATGTCTATCTTCTGAATCATTTTTGAAGTGGGAACACCCAAAGAGAGACCAGACCCAAGTCACCCTATGACCTTTTATGGCCTAAAATGAATTTCAATACTCGTCATCCCAGTTTAACATCCTAATCGCTGCAACATTTGTGTCTTTCCCAGCAATATATCCATACGTACCTAAAAGCAAAATGATGCAGGCCAGAATTGCTATTAAAGCACCCATGCTGAGACCGATTGGGAGAACATAAGCTTCAGCATTGCATGACTGGGCAATGCCATCATTGCTGCAGCCACAGACTTTAATGGTAAGAGTACTAGTGCTACTCATTGGAGGATTCCCACTGTCACTGATGATGATGGGTAAAAAATAGACTTCTTGTTTCTGCCGGCTGAATCCATTGCGTTTGGTCAAAATGTTGAACGTATTATCTGGAAGGGATGAGATGGACAGAAAATATTATTTTCAGCTTTCCTAAAAGTATTAGTCTTGTGGTACCTTCCTGGTTTGTTTTCTGTGCAATATTCTAAATATCTGTTATTAATGGAAGGGCCAACATGGTAGTGTTATAATATATGCTGCCTATTTTTTAAATGTTCATTTACCCAATATATGGGTTTACTTACCTTGCTTGATCTCCCTTCTCCTGGTTTTGTACTGTTGAGACATTTGCATTTGTAAGTGTTGGTTTTCCCTTTAAAATAGGATAATCAAGTTCTTGTGGTCTTTCTTTACCCTTTGTGTAATGCAACCCTGTGTTGTTGTTAGTTGCAAAGTTGTGTCCAACCCATGGACAATATTCCTCCAGGCCTTCCTGTCCTCTACCATCCCCCAGAGTTCATTTAAGCTCATGCCAACTGCTTCAGTGACTCCATCCAGCCATCTCATTCTCTGTTGTCCCCTTCTTCTTCTTTTGCCCTCAATTGTTCTCAGCATTACGCTCTTCTCCAGTGAGTCCTTCCTTCTCATTAGGTGGCCAAAGTATTTGAATACAACCCTGTACCTCTACCTTAAATTTATAGCTTCACAGTAGCAATGTGAACATTCATTCATTAGAAGTGCAGCCCTCTTTTGAACAAACTTTCCATTTGAGATATATTTTAATCAAAAAGAGAAATAATGAAACATCAGCATTAACACCTATGCCTTCTTTTCGTTCAGCAGTGCCCAACATTTGCACCTTGGCATCCTGGTGGAGGGAGGGAGGGAGAGGAGAACAGGGCTGTGTGAGTTGAACTGCTCATGTACGTGCATGAACGCCAGTCCACTGCTTGCACAAGTTGAGCTGTGCACATGTGTGTGTACCACACATTGCTTGTGTGGCCCAGTTGTGAATCAGCCACAGCCCGGTAATGGGCTGTGGGTCGGGGCTGGGAACCCTTGTTTTAATCTATGGGTAAGATGTCCCATACAGGTCCTGGAGATGAGAAAAGGCACACAAGGGAGAAAGGCAGAAATTTGACCATGGATTTAGAATATCCATTGTAATCCAATAAAGGAGAATATTTGTTGCTCAGTGCTGAAATGAAGGTTTGTTTGTTTTTTGGTGTTCTCTAAGCTTGGTTGCTTTCTTGAAGAAAATATTGTCCAAACTAAGTAATATCATCAGCGATGGGTAATGGAACATCTGCAAAAAACAGCCAAGAGTCAAAGAGCACCCAGGATCCCTCACCCATTGTATTCATTTGGATAAATGGGACAAGCAATGGCTTCAGTACAAATCATTATGTTTTCCCAAAGTGATATTATGTTTATTTTTAACAGCTTTGGGCCCAGTTGTCATCAGTAAAGCACTGGTCATTTAGCTTGTGTATTTACTGAATTTACTGAGTCCTTTCTTTCATTTAACATGTAAAATATAGCCCATGCTGCAAATGCTCAGGTGAAGTAAATGGTGCCTTTATTTAATAGCAGGTATTATGAGTATATTAAATCAAATAGCTAAGGATCCCTCAAGTAATTATTGAATTCATTTTATTCCTGAATGCATGAGATTTTTCTATTGCATTAGGGAACTCTACATTATTGGCAGGCAACAGCTTGCCCACTATTTCCCACCTATTAGCATCTCTGGGAGAGGCAGAAAACATTTCAGAAATGTAACGTTATTTGATGCATTTCACATTAGCTCTTTATTGCTTTCAGTTGCAGAATTATAAAGAGCACAATGACGGATGTTGGAATGTTCCTACTCAGAAGTCCGCACACTTCAGTTTGGCTCCCTCCCCACTCAAACACAATTTTTCATTTTCTTTTAGAAGTTAATTTGCAGGTACTATCCAATTAAGCTTTTTAGTAACTCCCCCCCCCCCACCTCAATATGGACTACAGGTTTTGTCTAGACTTTTTTTAATTTCAGGAAATCCGAAGCTTTCTTCCCATTTCTCCATCAAGCCATACTTATGGATAAAGCCACATGGGTGATGTTCTATTATCTATATTATCCAGCATCAATGGTTCTTGGATCAGTGGTTATTAATGGTCACCAAGTCTACCACCGGTACAGGTAGTCTATTTACAACCATTTGTTTAGTGAATGTTCGAAGTTACAATGTCACTGAAAAAAGTGACTTATGACTGGTTTCCACCCTTATCACTATTGCAACATCCTCATGGTCACAATTTGGATGCACAACAACTGCTTCATATTTATGATAGTTGCAATGTCTGAGCTCATGTGATCACCTTTTGCGAGTTTCTAAGAAGTAAGTCAATGTGGAAGTCAGATTCATTGAACAATTATGTTACAAACTTAACAACTGCACTGATTCACTTAACAGGTGTGGCAAGAAAGGTTGTAAAATGGGGCAAAACTCACACAAAGGGCTCACTTAGCAAGAGAAATTTTGGATCATACATCAAGGACTACAACCATTCGTTTACTGACAGTTCAAAGTTACAACAGCACTGAAAAAGTAGCTTACAACTGGTCCAAACACTTACAACCATCAGAGCAACCCCATAGTCATGTGATCAAAGTTTGAGCATTTAGTAACTGGCATATATTTATGATAGTTGCAGCATCCTGGAGTTACCTGATCACCATTTGTGACCTTCTCAAACATCTTCTGCCAAGGAAAGCCAATCGGGGAAACCTCAGTTAAGTATTTAACGAATTCTGATTCACTCAACTGCTGTGATTCACGTAACAATTGTGGCAAAAGAGGCAGTAACATTGTGTACGACTCATTAATAGCTGTCTTGCTTAACAACAGAAATTCTGGTCCCAACTGTGGTCGAAAGTTGAGGACTACCTGTATAAAAAGTCTTTGGTGTGAATTTCTCTCTTGCTGTCTCTCATCCAATCTCAGAAGATTTAATATTCTTACATGATACTAATAGATTCTAGTCATTTTTTTTTTAAATAAGCACAATTATTTAATGGACACCATCTGTACAGGTATCATTTATTAATCCCAACTGGCAATTTTCAGACTGCCAACTTTTGATCTTGGTGACTTTAAAATCTTTTAGTATAAATGGAGTAGCTTGCATAAAGGGGAAAATGTAACTACAATAATAGATCTGTCTTCTTGTTTGCTTGCTTGCCTGAATTTCTACAGTTTCAAATATTTTTTTATTTCTTTTTAGTAAAAAGAAAAACAGAAGAAAAACAAATAATGGGCCAGACTTATAGCAGCTCTGAAGATTTTTTTAAAAAAATCTGGTAGATACCAAAATAGTTTGACATAAAGCAGACCCATTGAGGTCTTAAATCCATTGAGACTTCTATGGAATCTTCTTATCTGATGGTGATTTTTTTTTTCAAGTTCAATCCATCAATTTTTTATTACAATCATAGACCAGATTCACTGTCCCACTAATCTTGAATTCCGTGAGATCTCAAGACAAGCTAAACCATTAATTAAACACAGAGAAGGTTGATACACTACTAACTACTACTTACACACTACTAACTAGAGCATACAAAACATTTGCTAGACCAATACTTGAATATAGCTCATCAGTCTGGAACCCACATTACGTATCTGATATTAGCACAGTTGAGAAAGTCCAGAAATATTTCACAAGAAGAGTTCTCCACTCCTCTACTCGTTGTAGAATACCTTATGCCACCAGACTTGAAATTCTAGACCTAGAAAACCTTGAATTACGCCGTCTTCGATCTGATCTAAGTATGGTATATAAAATCATACATTGAAATGTCCTATCTGTCAATGAATACTTCAGCTTCAACCATAACAATACAAGAGCACACAATAGATACAAACTCAAGGTTAACTGCACCAAACTTGATTGCAGGAAATAATAACTTCAGCAACAGAGTGGTCAATGTCTGGAATACTCTACCTGACTCTGGGGTTTCTTCCCCAAACCCCAAAAACTTTAACCTTAGACTGTCTACTATTGACCTCACACCTTTCCTAAGAGGTCTGTGGGGGGGGGTGCATAAGCGCACCAATGTGCCTACCGTCCCTGTCCTATTGTTTCTTTTTATTTTTCTTATATGTACCCATTTCATGTACTCATAACTATGTCTATACTTATACCTGTAATCTTATAATCGCTTGACAAAATAAAATAAATAAATAATAAATAAATAAATAAAATAAATAAAGATGCAACATTCTAAAATATGGTGGGTTAAAGATGCAGTTCAGAGTATATAAAAGTTGCCTGTGGTTGGGTTTTTAAAACCCTTCTGTACCATATTTTTTGTGCAATATTCCCATGTTAATAAGCATATTATTAGAGTAGAATATTTGTAGTTTAGGATTGAACTGTAGAGTCATTGGTGTTCTCTGAGTTTGGTTGTTTTCTTACAAATGTTTTATTACCCAACTGGGTGATATCTTAGCAATTAGTGAAGGTGCTGTTTGAGATCAAGATCAGAGAGCACCAAGGACAATTTTTTTTGACCCAGTAAACAATTTTTTTTGACCCAGGAATGTTTTATTTGGTTATTTAAAATATGGATTTAGAAACAACTTTAAATTTCATTTATAAATGGAATATAAATAATGGGAGAATTAGTGAAAAATATTGAAGGCAGTGGAGACTGACAGATCGATGTATACAGGCAACCATTTCCAATATTCAGTTCTTATGGTCTAGTTCTGAATCTGTGTCCAACAGTGATTGGAAATCCTTAGCATAATTACAGCATGATTATTTTTATTTTAATCAAGGATAGTTTTATTTATTAAAACTGGACCAATGCAGGGAGGTAAGAATTCAGGGGAGTTTAATGGTCAAACTTAACAAATGTTTTCATAAATTAGATTTAAAACATTAACAAGAAGAAAGACCAAATAGAAGAGAAAGCAAAACTGACAGATTCATCTATCCTTTGATTTAACATATTGCCTTGAGGTTACAGGGTGCTATCAAGGGGTTTAGGCACTTTTTATTGAGTTTCTCCAACTTGAGACTTACAGGCCACCTATCTTCCTGACTTACTAGATAAAATCACTTTATCTGACTGACTTTCCCTTCATGGCAAACACTTTAAAAATAGCACTTGAAAGCTGAGAAAACAGCAGGTGGCTTTTTGAGTTGTAGACACCAAGGCTACTGCATGAATTAGCTTGGAAACAGGTGTGCAAGAGGATAGTGGGTGTCTCGCTCTCCACTCATCTTCCCAATTAACCTCCTCATCCGTCATTATCTTGCTTTTCATGTATTTTATTTACCTGTGCCTTCCTTAACAAAGTAAAGCACTTTCCATGCGGAAATAAGTCAGTGGTTAATACTGGCTCTATGTATTGCTATGTTCTTCAACACTTATTTAGATAAAACTCAGCAATAATAGAAGAGCCAACATATGGGGGGAAGATAAATAATTGTATCTTACTTCTCCCCCCCCCCCTCCCTCTTCTTTCTCTGGTGTTCTGAAAATGGATTTTTTTTCCCCGAGGCCAAGAGTTACATCTGCCTTTGAGGGATATGGCAAGAGCCACACTTAAAAAAAAAGAAATAGATAGGGTCAGGACAAAAATTGAATTGGAGTTCATCCAAATTGAATCAAACAATAAGCTGCAGTTAATACTATTTATTTCCCATGTACCTAATGATTTCTTCTCCAGGTACATTAAAATTTATAATTTGGAAAGACAATTTGAAGGCCTTCATAGCTTAGGATTGTACAGACAGTCCTCTATTTACAACGTTTCATTTAGGAGCCATGCAAAGTTACAACGGCACTGAAAAAAAGTGTCCTAGATATTTTTTCACATGACGGTTGCAGAATCCCCATGGTCACATGATCACAAATTGGATGCTTGGCAACTTATTCATATTTAGGATGGTTGCAGTGTCCCAGGGTGATATGATCCCTTTTTGCGACCGTCTGACAACCAAAGTCAATGGGGGAAACCAGAATCACTTAACAGCCGTGCTACTAACTTAACAATGGCAGTGATTCACTTAAAACTGTGGCCATAAAGATCACTATATGAGGCAAAATTCACTTAACAAGTGTCTCACTTAGCAACAGAAATGTTGGGCTCCATTGTCGTCATAAGTCAAGGACTACCTGTACTTAGGTAGTTCAGAGACATGGTCAAAAAAGATAGTCTGTTCACTTATGAAGGACTTCCTATATTCTCCTTTCTTCTCTCTGACTTGGTTACATCATCCTTAAATATATGTAAAAATATCTTTTCTGAAGTCTGCAATATCTCTGATTGCTTCAACTTTTCTACTTAAAATTAATTTCTTTCATTGTGATCAGGACACTTTTTGAATGGTAAGTGTTGACATTTAATCCCACCTATTTAAAAAGGAATGTAATGGATGAAGCAAAGTGGATAGAATTAAATCATATTTTTGGTGGAAGTTACACAAACTTGTCCTTCTTCAAAACTTGTCTATTTCAGGACCCCCTTGGAAAGTCTGGTTTTCTTGCCTCAAAAAAAGTTACAGAAGACCTTCTTATCTATGATATTCAGCAATGTGAGAACTTGTCCAGAAGCTCATGTACCATCCATGATTGAGATTGGTGGCCTTTCCCCCCCACAAAAAAAAATACATTCACAAACCATTGAAATGATCTTTCATCCCTTTGTTGGGTGACCAACCATGAGATCTCTTGGTTAATGAGAAGAGTATAATATTGAAAAAGAACAAGCTGGTTTGTGTGGCATATGAAGGGAAGGAAGATTTTAAGCAGACTTGAGCCAATATTACAGTTGACTTAAAGCAGCAGGTCAACAGAAACAAACAAAAAAAAGTGCTTTCATGTCAGGCTACATTTGTAGACTGATTTAAAAGAGGAAAAGGATAAACAGCCTACATGTTAAATGTCTCTAAGCCATGCTTTTCTGAGAGCACCTGATGTTCCTTTACTTCATGAAACTTTCTTTAATAAGTAGACATCTGTAAGTTTCCCTGCTGTGCAACTTTCCAACTAGACGGCTAACTTTTCTTCTTTCCATTTTTTTTAAAATAACTGTTTAGAAATATCAAATCATTAACAACATTAAAGATTTTATTATAAGTTATCTGTGCTGGATAGGTTGCCTTTGAAAGGAAAGAAAAGAATTTTTAATTGGGAACTTTTACAGCTGGAGACTTGAGCAGCTTTGGCAAAGAACATTTCTTTATGTTTAGATAAAAGTTAGCCAGTCTCAATTGAAAATTGTGATGTTCCGAGTCCTTCTGTATACTTGGTTAGGAATTACAATATGCTATACTAAGAGGGGCATTAAATGGGATTTGAAGTAGGAGTTTTTTGGAATTCCATAGTGGTGTTTTTGTTAGTTTCGAAGTCATGTCCGTCCCATTGCAACCCATGGACAACATTCCTCCAGGCCTTCCTGTCCTCTACCATCTTCTGGAGTCCATTTAAACTCACACCTACTGCTTCAGTGACTCCATCCAGCCACCTCCTTCTCTGTCATCAATCTTTTCCAGCATTAGGCTCTTCTCCAGTGAGTCCTTCCTTCTCATCAGGTGGCCAAAGTCTTTGAATTTCATCTGCATGATCTGGCCTTATAAAGAGCAGTCAGGGTTGATCTCCTCTAGGACTGACCGGTTTGATTGCCTTGCAGTGCAAGGGACTCACAGGAGTCTTCTCCAGCACCCTAGTTCAAAGGCCTCAATTCTTTGGTGCTTAGCCTTCCTTATGGTCCAACTTTCACAGCCATACATTGCAACTGGGAAAACCATAGCCTGGACTGTACACACTTTTGTTGGTAGGGTGATGTCTCTGCTTTTTAGTACGCTGTCTAGATTTGCCATAGATTTCCTCCCCAGGAGCAAGGGTCTTTTAATTTCCTCACTGCAGTTCCCATCTGCGGTGATCTTGGAGCCCAGGGAGATAAAATCTCTTACTACCCCCATTTCTTCCCCATCTATTTGCCAGGAATTCAGATGGGTGGATGTCATGATCTTAGTTTTCTTAATGTTGAGTTTCAAGCCAACTTTTACACTCTCCTTCTTCACCCACATCAAGAGGCTCTTTAGTTCCTCTTCACTTCTTCCATTAGAAATTCCATAGTACTAGCCAGCAGTTGGAATAGCTTAGATCTCCTGATTAGTTTGGGGCACCTTTAACTATGCTGTACAGTTTCCCATTTTCATCATTCCATACATTTTGTCCTGGCCACTATCATTAAAGCCAAAGGATCCTGAGGGTTACAGCCTAGTATATTTTGTAGATTTTTTTCATAGGTTGTATTCCACCTTCTTAGATCATTTGGAATTTGGAATCAATGGCAAGGCTCTAGCCTATACTATCCAGATTTAGCCACAAAGATAATATAAGGCTTCTAAATCAAGATAAAATGTCCTGGAATGGGCTGAGGCATTTCCTAAATAATGTGTAACCAGAGAATTGGCTAGGTAATGGAGGTAGCCGAATTGTTAACCAAGCTAGAAAGTATGGAAAACACTAAGACAACGTACAAACCAGTTCAAAACCCAAGAAATTAATACCAGGAGTCTAGGGTAAAGTTACTATTCTAATAACAGCATATGAATTTTGTTTTCAGCACTGACTTGCTTCCAAATCACATGCATATAATTCACAAAGAATATCATGACTCAAAAGTAATTTTAGCTCCAGGGGACATTTAAACACTTTTGAGTCTTTTTACTGGAGGTCTATCTGGCCTCACGTTTCTTTTCAAGGAATCTGGAGCAACTAACAGCAGAAGCAATGAAAAGGGGGAAAAAAAGGTTGACCAAATAGCTTAGAAAGGATCACATTTTTTAAACAGTACAATACAGCAGGTTACAGACACCAAGCACAATATAAAAGACTCTTTATGTGAGCTTGACAATAAAGACAGAATTGTCCTATTTAGCCAGAAGGCTGATTAAAATAAATTATGCTACTTGATATTATCACTTTTATTGTCAAGCTCATATAAAGAGTCTTTTTATAAGCTATTTTAAAGGGTAATGTTGTGGTAACCAAGCTGTATACATGTAGACATTTTCATTAATGTAAAATGATAAATTTTCCATAAACATCAAGAATTTACAATGTATGTTCTGGAAAAATCAAATTGATGGCCACCATAACATTTTATGTTATAAATCTTATAGAACTACAAATGCAGAAACTATTTCATAATTCCAGATTACTCATTTTGTTTTGCATCTTATAACATCATCTGATACTCCGGAAACAACTATTACTACAAAGTATCCTGAATTCAGTCAAAAAAAATCACCTTGACTTGGTTCACTGGAACAATTTGATCTGAAATGATGATGATATTGATGATTTAATAGGAAAACATTTAAAAATCTACAATTTCTACATAGAATTCTCTGTTGAGAAGCTGGATTCTGGTATTTGATCCAGATAGGCTCAAGGTTGGCTCAGCCTTTCATCTTTCTGAGGTTGGTAAAATTATGACCCAGATTGTTGGGGCCAATATGGTGACTCTGTAAACTGCTTAGAGAGGGATGTAAAATATAAGTCTAAGTGTTATTGCTATTCTGATGGAGAGTGTAATGGTTTTCTTTTTAACTTTAATTTTGATGTTGGCATAGTTTTGTGATCCACTCTGGATTGGAGTTCATAATTTCAGCAGCCACGTAAGTCTAAAAAAGATAAAATAAATTCAGCTTTCAGGGACCATTAGTCAATGTCGTAGCCAATGTCTTAGCCACCTTGAATGCCAAATCTCACTATTCCTCGCCCAGAAATATTATTGTTTTAAAAGTGTCTTTCTGGTCCTGCAATAATTTAAAGTCTATACAACACCATTCAACAATACTGGAATCATTTGTAAATGAAACAGCAGAAAATATAGTCATATTACATTTATTGTAAGTGGTAGCATATGAGAAAAATAAGCTTACCCCTTCAAATCTTAGATATCACATTTTTTAAAAGAATCCTGGATCATCTCTTGGTATAAAAATATATAATAGGCTAATGGGTTTATAATCATGTTCAAAAAACAAATAATAGCATTCACATGAAAGATGAAAACAGGTAGAGAAGAACAACAATGAGCTTTTGGCCCATCAAATGACACCACTATTCCCCATAATGAAATATGACATGGAGATAATCAAATATTTTAAATCTTTGACTCTGGATAGCCGATCCTAAACAGATAGAAAATAATGACCTGTTGAATGTTTCTTTTCTGCCCTTTCCTCTTTAACCATCCCCTTTGGAACAAAATGAACTTTACATAATTATGTGTTTAATTTGTTCCTTTCAAAATGTCTGAACTTTAGATTCATGTAGATAATTGTCTCTAAAGCATGCCAAAACTTTTCTCTGATATTTTTCATTATTTCATTATTATTTTCTGACAAGAGAATAATATCCTTATAGGATCAGTTCCAGGCTGTATTCCTAGAACTTTTGATTTTTTTTCTCTCTTTTTTTCTAGGAAATTTCACAAAACTTAGGAACTCTAACCCTAATCTGTCCCTTCAGTATTCTTTTTTCTTTCTTTCTCAATTTCTCTTTTCTTTTTATATTTTATCTTATGCAGAAATTTAATAAAGTATATATATTTAGAAAAAAAACACAAAATTGTGTCTTTTGACCATGTCATGCAAGGGAATTCACTAGAGAAAGCAATGATATTTGGAAGAGTTAGTGGTAAAAGGAAACCAGGCCACCAAAGAACGTGATGGCTGGAAACGATCAAAGATGACACCAGCCAAAGCATAGAAAAACTCAAAAGTAGTGCAAGATCAGAAGATGTGGAGAGAACAGGCCCATAAAATCTCTAAGAATCAGACATGATTGAATGGATAAAATCATCATCGTCGTCGTCGTCATTTTTATGAAATTACATAACAGAGGTAGCATGTTAATGAATACCTAGTGTTTCTGATAATATAAGAAATAAAACATTTATTTGGTTTTGTGAGCTTTCTAGAGGCACTTGGCCAACTGATATCCTGGATGTTTAGATGAAGTAACAGAAAAACAGAACCATTCACATTATGGTTTTGTAGACTGTGTTAAAACTGCCTTTATACTAAGAGGAACCAAAAACTGACATGTTTTGTGCATACAATGTAAAGAGAAAATGACCAGAAATAATTATGCTTTGTGGCAAGTAGAAGGAGAAAACAATGAATAAAATGTATGAATAGGATTAAAGAGATTACTTGAATGTCCTTAGAAAAAACTATGGGTTACAATTAAATGCCGGTTAAGCCTCAATCCATAGGATCACTAGGAACTGGAATCAACTTGAAGACAAAAGAATAATTGGATATGAGTCAATCGGATCTTCTCTTTTACTTGTACTTGTTTGTGCTATGCTTAATAATTATGGAAAGGAGGAGGAAAATGTCTAGAACCATAGAAGTGAATTTTTCCTTCCCTGGAGAAAAGTTATTTTTGAGTTCAATACCAGAAAAGTGTGCTCGAAAGAGAAGATTATTTCTTAGTAAAGCTTGAATTTAGTATTCTTGAAACATTTACATTGATTTAATTTGTCATTCAGCTATTGAATAAAATCTGTCAAAGTCCACCCCACATAATGACCAGCTTCCTTGGCAATTTTATCTTCAGGGCTACAAGCATCCATCTCATCATAAACGCCACCAGACATGGATTAAATCATTCACCAAAGAACCTCACTGTGTAGGGGGATTTTTAACAGCTAAAAGGTGACAAGGCAGGTGACCAATTTAAATGCCTTTAGATCACACGTTCCTCCTCCCAGGTTGGATAATAGCTGTATCAAAAGAATGTTTGCCAGCTTTCCATGACTTCAAATGAAGGCTTATCTGCAGGAATATCCATTGATTTATCATCTACTGGATCCCAATGGTTAATAATAAAAAAGAAGAAGTATAGCTAGACAGGTTGAGGAGAAATTAATTCATATTCTCCCCAGCAATCCACAGTTGGAGAATACTAAATACAGCAATACTCCAGAGGTAGAACAAATGATTGGCACATAGATAGGAATGATATAAAACTGGCAAATTTAATAGTTTCTTTTCATTCTCCCTCTCTCTTTCTCACGCAGTGCACCCCTTTTCCAAGCAAAGGTTCATTTTCTAATACATCAGTTAATACATTTCTTTCTTTTTTTTAAAAAAAAGGAAAGAAGTTGCATAGTACGTGTGTGTTTTCCTGTGAGTAAATACTTGCCTATGTGTTTGCAAGCACCATTCCTTAATATAGAATATGCCTTTGCTACAATTTTTTTTCCTAACAGAACACAATTTATTCTTCTGTGTAATTGTTTTTTTTAAATTACATTGTGGAATATCAATGTGGTTAATAATGAAGGTAATATTTTTCCCATTGAAGTTTAACAGGAATTTATGCAGTTTACACCACTATTGCTAAAGTACATCCAGAGTGACGTTTGAGTTGTTTCCAAGCCAAAATTCAAATATATGCAAATGTTTTGTACCCCCCCCCCCCCAAAAAAAAAAATATTGAGAAAAATGAACATAAAATACTGGAAAGCATAAACTCCATTGAAATGTTTATGCTTAATACAACAGCAAATCAAATGAATAAACAATGGAAACATGGACCACAATAATCTTGTGATTACCAGGAAAAAAAAGTGAAGAACAGAACAATAATACAACAGAACAATAATACAATAACAATAATACAATAACAATAATACAGAACAATAATACAGTAACACCAGTTGAATCCCACCCCTGCATCCATCCACCCATCCACCTACTCCCTTATGTCCTTTTTTACCCAGATGTTTTTGTTCTACAGAAACTAACTTTACATTTTAGACTGCTTTCAAATTAACTGAAGTTTGGCACTCTCAGAATTTTTGTTCTGACTTACTTTAGGGGTGATTGCTTTATACCTGTTTTATGTTTTGAAGCAGGCTTTTTTTTAACTGTGACTTTTTCCTTGTATACTATTCAGGGATTCTTTGAGCAGAACAGGAAAAAAAATCACCTTCTTCTTCATCAATCTTTTTACAGTATTAAGAGCAGAAAAAGAAATGTTAATGACTGTGCCTTTCACAATTAGAACACTACTACAAGGCAATATAAGGAAGGCCCTTGTATGATCATTAGATCCTGGCTCTATAATCAACTGGACCCTTTATAAAATCTCACGTCACTAAACTTGAACAAATGGTTAGCTTGCTTTTGCCTCTACTCTCCAATAATTCATTATTTATTTGAAGTGAAAAGATTCTTCAATAATTCAGCTGCCAGGATGCTGATTTAATGAGTAAGTTTGAATGCATGTATTTCAAAATCTATTAAATAGGAGATAATGATTACTTTAAAAAATTGCAAACAAGTCTTGGCATTGCTTCCCCAGAATAAAGGTTATTTACTTAATGCAATGTCATCAAGTCATACAGAAATAGCATCATATCTATTTAAGGATAAAGTGTTCCTATGCCGTTGGGCAACTGAATTTAAGTTTCAGAAAAGAAACTGATTGGAGGGGAGAGTTAAGGATTATTTAGCATGCCTAAGCTTTAAAAATGCATGGGTGTGTTGCTTTCCCACAGTTATGAGTTATATTATTGCCATTTTTAATTAAAAGGAGGAGGGGTCTGATCCATGTTTGATGCAAGAAAGTCCGAAGTAGAGCATAAATAGAGATGGTTGTCCTATCCTCTTTGTTTTGCCAAGATCTTTGATCTCTCCAGATAATTGGTTCCAGAGGGGGTATTCAGCAGGTTCTGACCAGTTCTGGAGAACCAGTAGCAGAAATTTTGAGTAGTTTGGAAAACCGGCAAATGCCACCTGACTGGCCCTGCCCCAAAATATTCTCTGCCTCCCAAGTCCCAGCTGATCAGCTGGGTCTTCTTTTGTTGCCTTGCACAGGAAAACAGAGCTGGAAGGCAGGTTAGTGGAGTGGGGTGGGAATGGGATTTTGCAGTATCCTTCCCCTGCCATGCCCACCAAGCCATGCTACACCCACCAAGCCCACAGAAACGGCAGTAAAAAAAAAAATGAATTCCACCACTGATTGGTTCTGTTACCGAGTTAGCCTTTTCCTTAAATTTCTTCTAAAGTCTAAATGAATTGTATGTTACTGTCTAACATACAATTACGAGGCGTAAACCCATTTATTGGAAACAAGGTCTTTGGTTTTATATATAGCAATTGATTCAACATTAATGAAAATTTATCTCATGTCTTTCATCGGTCTTGTTTTCTCCTGTGTCAATACACTAAATTCTTTTAATTTTTCATTGCAGGTTGTTTCCTGAGTAGTTCCTTTATGGAAATGCAATAATTTGTAACCAAAGCATAATATCCAAAATCATCCACAACATTCTGCAGTAGGTGTTCCCAAGTATTCCCAAGAATCCCCAGTATTCTGAGGACTTCGAAAGGATGGTTGTGCAGACTAAAACTACATTACTATGCAGTTCTATCACACTGTAATTCATAGCCAACAGGTCTCTAGGCTATTGATATAACCTTAAAGACTCCATCTCTTCCTTTGACATGGCCATTAATGAGCTCTGGGAAAATCACTGATTGTGAATAGCAGTTAAAATTTTTGAACACATAAGTACAGTTCTCTTCCCTATCCAAAGCCTGCTGTTGTTATTTAACAGAGGATAAGCCTGAGAATAAATATATCATTAGGGGACAAGTAAGCCAGTAGACAGGCAAGCTACTAGAATATCTACTCATTGCAGAATACCTTATGCCACCAGACTCGAAATTCTAGACCAAGACAACCTAGAACTACGCCGCCTTCGGTCCGATCTAAATATAGTATATAAAATCATACATTGCAATGTCCTACCTGTCAATGAATACTTCAGCTTCAACCATAACAATACAAGAGCACATAATAGATACAAACTCAAGGTAAACCACACCAAACTTGATTGCAGGAAATACGACTTCAGCAACAGAGTGGTCAATGTCTGGAATACTCTACCTGACTCTGTGGTTTCTTCCCCAAGCCCCCAAAACTTGATGAATGATGATGAATGAGACTTCATCGAAATGTCGCCTAGATACTTCCAATTTTACGTGGGAGAAAACCCGAATAACCATATATATATATATATATATATATATATATATATATATATATATATATATATATATATATATATATATATATATATTCTTAAGTTTTCACGGTACTTACATGTATGGCATTCAGCTTTGTTGGGTATTTTCCCGTCATTGTAGTTGTGCTTTTAAAGTTGTAGCAACGTTTGGCAGAATCTCATCTGCCATCATCTATACAGAAGCCTGATGATGGCAGATGAGATTCTGCCAAACATAGCTACAACTTTAAAAGCACAACTACAATGACATGGGAAAATACCCGAACAAAGCTGAATGCCATATATATAGGCTTCTCTGATGATTCTGTGGCTAGGGTTTTCTATAGTGGCTAGGGTTTTGGTGCCATTGAAGTTGATGCTATGACCTGTGGCTTCCATGTGTTGGACTAGTGAGGAAGTGTGTTCCAGCTTTTTGACTTCATTTTTGTGTTCATCCAGGCGGGTACTTATTCTTCTATTGGTCTGTCCAATGTATGTGGCTGGGCATGATGCACAGGGGACTTCGTATATGCCTTGGTTTTCCAGGTCAAGGCATATACGAAGTCCTCTGTGCATCATGCCCAGCCACATACATTGGACAGACCAATAGAAGAATAAGTACCGCCTGAACACAAAAATGCAGTCAAAAAGCTGGAACACACTTCCTCACTAGTCCAACACATGGAAGCCACAGGTCATAGCATCAACTTCAATGGCACCAAAACCCTAGCCACTATAGAAAACCCTAGCCACAGAATCATCAGAGAAGCCATAGAGATTGAAAAAAGACCAGAAAGCATGAATAGAAGAGATGATTCCACCAGGCTGTCAATCATTTGGAAGCCTGCACTCACAAACAAAAAAATCTCCACACCACAAGCCAGGCAAACACCTGGGCACAAACAGATCCCCCCTGATACCTCCAGCTCAAACACACACCAACCAGGCACCCAGATGAAACCCAGCTTCCTAACTAATGATAGCCGTCCATTTACCTGAAGCCAAGCTGCACTAAAGGCCTCCAATAAAGTAACACAATGCTGCCAGCCAATCAAGATACAAAAAGAGCCAAAAACAGACAGAAGATATTAGAGACACCAATCAAGCAGAACACAGCAAACTCCGAGATCAATAAACACAGACCAAGACTCCCAACCAATCAGGATGAAGAAAAAACCATTCTGGCACAGCAATAGGCTGCCCCAAATTTAAATCTGAAACCACTGTAAAAGTCTGACTCACAGACGAACACTATACAGAGAAGCCTGATGATGGCAGATGAGATTCTGCTGAAACGTTGCTACAACTTTAAAAGAACTACAATGACGTGGGAAAATACCCAAACAAAGCCGAAGGCCATACATGTAAGTACCCGCGAAAACTTAAGAAAAACTTAAGAAAACAATATATATGTTTGTGTGTGTGTGTGTGTGTGTGTGTGTGTTTGTCCCTCTCCCTCTCTCTTTCTCTCACATACACATACACATACACATCTATCTATCTATCCATCTATCCATCCATTCATCCACCCTCCCACCCATCCACTCACCCATCCATCCATCCATCTCTCATCCAGATACCTTGAAAGCAAACATTGACCGTGTCATAAAAATTAAAGGCAAATGCTCATAGTAAAAGAGAGAAGGACATTAAGAACATTAGTAATGAACACAGTAAAAAGTACAACTGCCAATTATATTTACCTTCATTTTCCTTAATTGTAAAATTCGGGTTGTTGGCCATTTCAGATGGAAGGTTATAAACAAAATAATGTCCATTTTTGGGATCATCCTTGTCAATTACTCTCATGGTATGAATGACCTAAAACAGAAAAACAAATATATTTACATGTAATTCTGAAATGTTCAATATAATACTGACTAGAAACTGACCAAAATTTAGGTACAGTAAGAGGAATACGAGACAATTCATCTCCTCTAATGTCAGAACTTTCTCTTATTAACATTCAAGGGATATAACATTTTCCTAGGGATCAGGGAATTTTTTTTCCAATAAAATGTGTTAAATGTTAATTTAGGAGAGTCACAATAATTCTTTTTGAGATAAAAAATTTACTCTAAGGTGTCATTTTTCCAAGCTTTGGAGAATGATGGAGACACAGAAATAGTGACACTAATTGGCCTTGATTTCAGTGGTGGAAAGATAGGCAGATGCTTAATTATCCTATGGAGTTAAATAGTTCTCAGTTTTACTGTTTGACTTCAAAGTAATTCCTTTTGATATAAAGATAACTTTTTAAAGTGTTTTTAAGACTATACTTAGGATGTGTAATTTGAGCTACATTATGTTGTATGTTAGAATATATTTAGTTAAGTTCTCTAGTGCTCTCTTCCTTTGATAAACTAAGCATTTATCAAAATTTTGTTCATGCTAAATAAGGATGACTACAATGTTGTCATACATTAGTACCCTAGATGCTACATGTCCAATATCTGACTTATCTACAGGCCCTCAGATCTGTCTAGCAATCTTTTTGAAGAAAAAGTTTGGGAATCGGTAATAATACTACATTTTTACTGATAATTTGGCTCATGGGGCAAATGAAATAATGACAGAGAATTAAAAAAAAAATAACATTTTTTTTTAAAAAATAACATTTTTAAAAAAATAACTCCAGTGGAATACAAACTAGAAATATATCAGAAACATCCTGCAATTTTTCTAACTCACTTATAAATTGTGAAAAGATAAGAAAATGGGTTTCCTTCCAGATTGTCCACAAGAAGAACCTGAATATGTTTTCTTCAAGTAAATCTTATTTCCCCTTTTTGGTGTTTTCTAATGTTGTGAAGGACAGGAAGAAATTCACTTAACTCTATACCAAGACTGTTTTAAAATTTGTGCCATGATGACTTTATTGGGAGTCTGGTCAGACTCACAATTCAACACACCAAAAGCTTCTCATGATCTGCCTGTAGCATTCTTCAACCTGCCTTGTCACAAATGTGTTTTCCCCCCAAAAAGTAACTGGATAGCTTTTTCCTTAAAGAGGAAGGAGGACACTTTTTGCTTCTCATCCTGCAATATATAAGAAGCTTCACACTCATTCAGAGTGATGTGAGCTTGCAGCTGCTTCTTCCTTTTAACTGCTAGTGGGGGTGTGACTTGATTGGTTGGGGGCTTGGCTGTGTTCTGATTGGGTGGGGGTGTGTTCTCATTGGTTGGGGGTTTGGCTGTGTTCTGATTGGTTGGGGGTTGGCCATGTTCTGATTGGCTGGAGGTGTGTTCTGTTCAGGTGGGGGCTTGGTTGTGCTCAGGTTGGTCTTAGTTACTGGGGGATTTGAGCTGGTGAGCTGTGATCTTGCTGTTTGGCTTCGAGTTTGTGGTCGTGCTGCATCTTCATGGTGGGGGTCAGTTCGCTTCACCATGAAGATGCAGCACGACCACAAACTCGAAGCCAAACAGCAAGATCACAGCTCACCAGCTCAAATCCCCCAGTAACTAAGACCAACCTGAGCACAACCAAGCCCCCACCTGAACAGAACACACCTCCAGCCAATCAGAACATGGCCAACCCCCAACCAATCAGAACACAGCCAAACCTCCAACCAATCAAGTCACACCCCCCACTAGCAGTTAAAAGGAAGAAGCAGCTGCAAGCTCACATCACTCTGAGAAGCACAGAGCTGAAGACAGAAGCCTGAAGATGATGAATGAGACTTCATCGAAACGTTGCCTAGATACTTCCAATCTTACGCGGGAGAAAACCCGAATAACCAAAGATCCACATACAAATACCTCGAGAACCTCAGAATATATATATATATATATATATATATATATATATATATATATATATATATATATATATATATATATATATATATATATTCTATCTCTATCTACCTATCTATCAATCATCTATCTATCTATCTATCTATCTATCTATCTATCTATCTATCTATCTATCTAATTTTATCCTAACAACAATCTGATGAGATAGTTTAGGCTGAGAAAAAGGGACGGCTTTCACCCAGCATTCTCTTTGACCAAATGTTGGTTTGAAGCTGGGTTTCCCTGATCCCAGCCTAGCACTTTATTTATTATAGCAAATTTTAATGGTTGTACAGCTTTGCTTTAATGGGCAAATAAAGGCATGGGCAAAATGTCTCTGGTGTCCCTTTACAAAGCCCCATATTTTATTACTTCTAAGGAAGGAATCACATTGGCTGTGGGTACACTTGTACACTTGAAGGCACACTTGTTTTTATTGTACAGAGATAACCATATATAAAAATGTAGGCCAGATACTTAAATAAATGCAAAAATACCCATACTCTATCCTTGATAATTTCCTCTTTTCTTTTGCAAAACATTCGAAAAAACTGAATAAGTTTTCCTGAAGAAGGTTTTTTTTTTTTTTTCTGAAGAAGAACTAGTTAAACCTACAAAATGTCCTTCACATGTCTGATTTTCAAAAGGGATTCAAAATGTAGTTGAGATACTCAACCATCCCCATTCGTATGACGCATTGTATCACTAAGTGTGGGCAAACACAGGTATCATAATGTTGAAAAGTTATGTAACAGAAAAACAACACCATTGTAGTAGCATCTTCCCCCAGTTCCAAGACATAAATTAGTTCTAGGCTTTCTATGAGAAATTCAAATGATATTTTCAAGTATTCTGAAAAGAAAGTGCTGAAGTCTCTTTCATTGGTTGGGATGGGACAATTTCTTTTCAGAAATTTCAAGGCAAATTCCAGCACTGGGTTAATTTCTGTACTGAGAATGTCTTTTCTTTGCAATATATTTTCCCTCACACAGGGAAATACTAGAGCATATCTTAAATCTTAATGGATCACATTGAGAGTGATATTTTCCTAAAAGCAAAGAACAAAACATCCATGTAGATAAATGTATATCACAGCTTCTATTTTCAGAGAATGGGTTTGCATGTTTGATAATTTGTAGAGGTTTAAGTGGCTGGTATCTGTTTTGTTCTATTTACTCTTCTGATTTATGTCTCCTAAGATGGTAATCATAGCGTTTTCAAAAGACCAGTGTAATTAACTAGTGACAATCTGGTAGGTAATCTTCTGTGTTTGAATTAGATTACCCATCAGAATTTGGGCATTCCCACCACTAGCCAACATATAAAAGAGGGTAAATGAGAAGAAGCAATGTTAAGCTTGAGAAGAGGGCATGAAATGGATGGAAGGAGAATTGGACAAGTGAAGAAGCCAACAATTGGGTCAAGATCAAATAATGCATAGCCTACTTTTGAATATCTATACTTTAGTATAGAATTGAGGATCTGCTAGCCTGATCAGGACAATTCACACAACCCTCTTTTTGCAGCATTCAGAGCATCTCTTAATATTACTTCCAAACTGAATTAGCTTTATGAAAAAGTTAGTGCGTAGTTACTGAACTTAAAATTTAATGTAAACTGAAAGAAACTTAGTTTGGGGTTGAGTCTAGATCAATTCCTTGTTCCTTTACCACCCACTTTGGGGAAGTCAAACCCTATTGTGCTGCTCAAAAGCAAAATGAGGCCTCAGCATTCTTGCTGAATTGTAAGAGTTGTTCCAGTCAAAATCTGATATAACAACTATATTTTGATTCCCACAATGGATGAATGGCTGCAAAGGTAATGGAGTTAGCAGAGATGGCTAAACTGACTGCTTTGATTAAAGAAAAAAACCACAGTTGCTTTTTTTTTTCTACTTTGAAAACAATTATGTACTTCCAGAAAAAAACCGTCCAAAATTCTGGGAGGGGTGGGGGGAGAGAAAACTTTTGATTTTGGGTTTTACTAATTAGATAGCTTTGTTGTTATAGAAATGATTAGTTTATACTATTATGTAAAAGTAATAAATTGAAGTTGATGCTATTATCTTTTTCTACTGCACTGAAGGGATTTGGAACTCAATGCCTTTTCTTTCTTTTCCCCCTTTTCCTTCCCTTTTCCCTCTCCTGTTTTCCTTCTATTTTCTCTTGTATTTTTGTGTTTTATATTATGAATTATTTTTTTAAAAAATCTGACATAGCAACTAATACAAAAGGACATTAGAGGATCTGTAGTTGTCTTTCTGTAAGCTGCCAAGACTTACTACAACAGCAAGATGGGTGGCATACATGTAAATTTAATAAATAATAAATAAATCTCTAGACACCAGAATGAGCATGTGTAAAACTCATCCTCCCCTTTATTGTGAGATAAGAATATTTTATATCAAGCAGCCTCCCCCCAGTTGAAAGGAATGCCATAATAAACATTATTTGACATCCTTTAAAATGGAATTGAGTTGAGATAAAGTACAATGCCTTAGGAGATAAGAAATGATATTTTATACAAGTGAGTGCTCTTGAATAAAGGATATTTTTGGCTCAGTCCAATTTCTCTCCTTATTCAGATAGTGGGTATGATGACTCTTCTATGGGAGTTTTCTTTCCCAACTGGTGACTAATTAAATTAATTAATATTAGACTGTTGAGTAGAAAAAAGGAGGGGGAGGGGGGTGCCTAAGTCCTCAAAGTTGTGTAAAGAACACCCAATGCAACACAATATGCTTTTTCAGCAGATTCGAGTTTAGCAGTCAACTGTTACAAATTTGGAATAAAAGTGTAAAGAATTTATCTTGCAATGTTGTATATCAACAGTTTTTAATGTATTCATTCATATCATTGGCAGCCGTTGTTGCCGTTCTCAATTATAGCAGGATTCAAAATAGAACACATGGAGAAATGAACTGCACCAGATAGTTTACCCCGTATATTTACAGACTGCAAATCAGGTTTTCTAAGAGGTTGAGATGTAATCAACTCCCTTGAGGTGATTCAAACTCAATTTAACTTAGCTGTAAGTTAACCTGCAAATGTGTAAATGTATTCAGTGAGTGCATTTGTCCTTCATGTTATATGATAGAGATTTAACTTCAGAGAATCTGGGGAATTCAGTTTTAGATTAAAGGAAAGCACCTATAATTTAATAAGTATCTTCCAAAGGTAGTTTGTTATAGAATAGAATAACAGAGTTGGAAGGGACCTTCTAGTCCAACCCCCTACTTAGGCAGGAAACCCTACACCACTTCAGACAAATGGTTATCCAACATCTTTTTAAAAACTTCCAGTGTTGGAGCATTCACAATCTATGGAGTTGTTCCACTGATTTATTGTTCTAACTGTCAGAAGTTTCTTCTTAGTTTTAGGTTGCTTCTCTCCTTGATTAGTTTTCACCCATTGCTTCTTGTCCTGCCCTAAGGTGCTTTGGAGAATAGCTTGACTCCCTCTTCTTTGTTATGTATATCTACATACCAAATTGACATTTTAAAAAAAGCCCTCAGAAATACATTCATAGTCCTAAAAAAAACTTGTGTCATTCTGAATTATTGTTCAGTATCGAATCCCAGATATGTATAGCTTGGGTTCCCGATTCACGAGGCTGGAACATAAATGGTCACATCCTGGTTTGCTAGATTATATTAATCGTAACCCTGTCATTTCCAAATTCTTTTTTTTTTTTTAATGATCCAAAAGAGTAGCAGGAAAACTACAAAAGAAGGCAGGGTTAATTATAGTGAAGAAGAGATAAGTTAAGAAGTTCAATACTTTTACTTCTTTCACATGAAAGTTGAATTTTTTTAAATACTGAATTTGCATAATTTCAACTGCCTTTTTAAGGTTGTGATTTCAGTTTATCAGTGTTGTGATTTTAATTCATGAGATGGGTTAAGAAGGGATTCTTGCCTTGTAAAGCCAACATAGATATTATGAGATTTACTGAAATTGGTATGCATAATTAAATATTAAGTGGTTTATCAAGATGTGTTCTATCCTAAGAAGTTGTGTGGCTTTCTTTTTGGTTTCCATCCACCTCCATCTGCTTTTTCCATCCATTCTTCTAAGAAATTCACCTGTTCTTTTTAGCCTAATGCAATGCTTTTCGAATCTGGATAAATTACCCCAAATTGGGTAAAAGTGTTTTTTCATTGGGTATCAATTCATGTAATCCAAGCCCAATCCGATGTCTGTAATAGATAATGAAGTTAAAGTTTTGGGAAGCCCTAGTCTAGTAGTTATATACCTGCCTTTCCTTCAGCAACTCTCTCTCCATTATATGCCTTTTCTCAGCTATGTTTTCCTTTCATCATGCCACATAAAATTATACACTGAAATTCTCAGCCTATCATCACCAATTGGAGTTATTTCCTTCTTCCAAATCTATTACTTGTGGGGGTCCTTGGTTCTTGCTGAGCTAGATTGCTTTCCTGCAGACATTTTATTACTCAAATAGGTAATGCCATCAGTGCTAGAATGGAATGGGGCTTGGTCACTCCCCATTCACTTCTAGTATTAATGATGTTACTTTGTTGGGTAATGAAAGGTCATCAAGAAAAGGACAAAGCTCTGAGCGCACCAAGGACCCACAGTTCAAGCCTGAGTTACCTATATCCTCTTTTACTGGTAAGATACATTGTTAGTCAACATCTTATTACCATTACTTCTAACTCTTGAAGAAGTTAGAACCATCACAAATATTCCATCCTAAGGAAGCTCACCAAGTATGTCCTTGGCCACAGTCTTTTAGCAGTTTGACAGACAAAATTTGTTGTAGCTTTCTAATCAGAAAGTATAATCAGGGAAGGGGACTGGAATGGGATTGGCTGCTTGCCCTAATAGGGCAGCAATCAATCACTGATTCTTCTCATTTACAATATTTCTTTGCATGCTAAAGATAATTCTTTGAAAAATCCTCATCTTAGGGTCACTAGGAAAGTCAAGTGTTCAATCATTCAGCGATATGAAAGATCAAGCAATGATGATTTCTCCCACATAATGCATATTAAATAGGAAATTTTTTAAAAAGAATTGTGCTAGATTGTCCCAATGGCATTTTTCAAAAGGCAACTGTATTTTGTTGATTTTTTCCATGACAACATTTCGCTTTTCATCCAAGAATCTTCTTTAGTTCTGAAGAAAAAGAATGTGGTGGCGCACATGATTAGTTGAGTTGACAATCTCTAAGCTTGTGTTTGAGACCTAAGTGCTGCTGTGTGATGATATGAGTTTTCCTCATTTGCTCCAATTCCTGCCAGCCTAGCGATTTGAATGCATGCAAATGTGAGTAGATAAATAGGTACCACTTCCACGGGCACATTAAAAGGGACATGAAAGGAGCTCCCAACTGGGCATTCTCTGGGCCAGCGGTCGCCAACTGGTGTGCAGCTCAATTGATGTGGGCTGCAGAGAAATCTCACCCCCAGAGCACACACCCCCAAAGCAATTAATCCAGGCTGTGCAGAAACACAAGGCTGCACAGCCCACATGGCCTGTGGGAACCCTCCCTGTCTACTCACTCCTTACCCAACAAACTTGCCTCCTAAATTGCTATTTTTCCTTTTTCCGACCATCATCTGTTCTGCTGCGCCGGCCGATTTCGATTAGCTAGGAAACAGGAAATGGTTGGATTTCTTGCTTTCTAGCTAGTTTTTAGATCTTCGGTTCTGCTTTTAAGCACAGCTGAACCTCCATTAGGACTGAAGTTTCTATTATTCAGTGCAGACTCACAGCAAGCAAATTTGAGAGACTGAGCTGGCAGATAGATAGATCACTAAATGATTCTGTGAGCACCTCAATCTGCCTGCCTGCTTTGCTTGATTTTGGGTAAAAGTTGCTCTTTTGTTTATAAAAAATTCAATATTTATATAAATATTTAAAATATCTACATACAAGCCAGTCACATGACCACCAAGCCACATCCAAAAATTAGGTCATACCCACAGAACCAGTTAGTGGTCCCTGGGATTTAAAATTATGAGTTTGGTGGTCCCTGAGGTCCAAAAGGTTGGTGACCCCTGCTCTGGGCAATGGTGATGTCACTGGCTAATCCTTTCAAACTGGAAGCACCTTGGTATTTCTAACATGAATGAGAGTGCAAGTTCTAAAGAAGCTTCTTGGATGAGAAGCAAAAGGCTTTCAAGGAAAAAACCCCAAGAAAGTCCAGTTGTCTTTTGAAAAGCACCTTTGGGATAACCATGACCTGGATGATTGAGAATTTCCATAGACAATTGCTCTAAATGTTAAGTTCCAATTGAAAGAGTTTTTTTGCTTTGTCTCTCTCACTTTCTAAATACATGCAAGATAATTGGAAGAGGTATTTACATTTGTTCAAGGTTTTTTTTGTAGGAAATAACAGCATTTGTACCTATCTACTGTGAAATAATAGTAAGGTTCAATTTCCTGCCTTCCTCACTTCAAAAAACAGTATACTATCAGAAGGAAGGAATAAAGGGAGGGAGGGAGTAGGGAGGGAGAGAGGAAAGGAGGAAGGGAGGGAAGGAAGGATATCACAGGGATAAAAACAAGTGCCCATCATTATATAATTCAGATCAACTGTGGAAGCCATATTTCACTACTCTTATTATTCAATGTAGTAGTTGTTTGTTTGTTTTAACTGCCTGGAAATTCAGACTCTATTATCAGGCAAGCTGTTTTGGTAAATGGTGATTTTAATGACAAACCCCACAAGGCATAAAATTAGTTGGATTAACAACTTAAGTGACATGCTGTCAGTTGCTGTTTATTTAAATCAAAATGTCACTGCTCAAAAGTAAATCAGGTATACAGAAAGCTGGGGATTTCTGTCACCCATGGATTATAAAATTATTTGTCCTGTGTCACTTTCTAGGAGATAAGGGTAAATTATATCATTCAACACATTTCAACATTATGGGTCTTCCTGGATGATGGAAGTGTAGACATTTGGTGAGTGTTTGCATGGCCATCTGATCAAACAACTGGAAAGAACAAGTTTCTCCATCACTTATGTTGAACATGAACTTCCAAAATTCCAAGGCAGTTGCAGTCTTAAAGTGATGGGATTAGGAATCTAACACATTAGGGAATTCCAAGATGGGAAAAGTGTTATAGAGTTTATTTATTAGATTTATATTCTGGCTTTCCTCTAGGACAGAGGTGCCAAATTCAAGGCCCAAGGGCCAGATCCAGCCCACGGGGTGCTTAGATCTGCATTTGGGGCTGCCCTGGAAACAGTGAAGGACAGGCCCATGGTGCCTCTGCAAACAAAAATGGAGGTCATGGCTCTCCCAAGCTTTTCACTGGCAGAGGGTTGCAGTATGCCACCCCAGCTGAAAACAGAGCTTGTGAGGGCCATGTGTACCCCCCCCCCCAGTTCCGTTTTCACTCGCAGAGGGTTGCAGGATACCATTGCAGCCGAAAATGGAGCTCGGGAGCCCGTTTTCGCTGGCAGGGTGCTTGGGCCACCACAAGTACCCCTGACACAAGTGACATCATATGGCCATGCCCACCCCGGCCCTCTGAGGTCAAACACAACTCTCAAGCGGCCCTCAATGAAATGGACTTTGACACCCCTTTTCTGTGACCTTAAAGTGACTTATAGAGTAATCACTTCCCCAAAGTTTTCACAAGTCCTCTGTGAGATAGGGTAGAGAACAAAACTCACCCTGTTCAGCTTTCCTGACTGAAGGATGAATCTTGAATATTTTAGGTCCAAGATTGTAATTTTTAATACACTATTCCACATTGGCCCAAATATGCTTTTTCAAAAGGCATTTGGAATTTCTTTGTTTTTCCTTGAAGATATTTCACTTCTCAACTAAGAAACATCTACAGTTCTGAAGTTCTGTCAGAACTGAAGAAGCTTGAGAAGTGAAACATCTTCAAGAAAAAAAACAAAGAAAGTCCAGATGCCTTTTGAAAAAGCACCTTGACCTGGATGACTGAGAATTTCCATAGATATTTCACACTGGCTTTCTATACTGTTGAGTGACACAAATGGCCAGGGCTTGCTGTTACTAAATGGAGTAGAACTTTCAATGGAACAGGGCCAGTTTCACATCAAACTAGATCAACAGACAGGCAATCAAGAGGTGAGGGGGGGAGGAGAGCAGGAGAAGAGGGGGGAAGAGAGAGAGAGAAAAAACTGCTCAGGGCGAAGAACCAAGGCATATTTACTTTTCCAGTTTTTCCATTTTCGCATAAATACGCTTCATTCCCGGATACAAGTTCAGGAGCGTTGTCATTTACATCAAGAACTTTGATAGCAACAGGTACTCGAGATATTTGACTGGGATTTCCTAAGAGAAGAAAAACACAGCAGAGGGGAGGACAAAAAGAAAAGAGAAAAGAGAAAGGTAAGCATACTTTGTACCATACTACTAATGACATCCAGGGCCCAAAATAGATATACATTTTTTTTGTGCTGAAAGCTCAATGACCCTTTTCTAGTTCTAATAATTGGGCTGATTGATTTCAAATTGGAGGGAGAAGGAAATGAAGATACAGAAAAGGGTAGTATTTAACAAAGGGGAGAAGGGAGGACAAATAAATCACTACTGAAAACAGCTTCTGCTAGAGATTAAGTTGATGAAGACCTTGGATTAAATTGGTAGATGTCTTCTTTCTGATGAAGTTTGCATTGTCTTATTGATCAAGAGAATTCTGCATGGAGGAAGAGAGGCTGTAAGCAACCAAGATTTATTTTTATTCTTATCTTTCTCAGTTTACTCTATTAGCCAATCCGGACTACACATCTATTATTTCAACTTAGTAAAAAGGAAAGGGGAAAAGAAAGGAAGGGAGAGGGGGGGAGGGAAAGAGAGAGAGAGAGGAGACAGAAGGGTTAAAAAAATCCAACAGAAGGGTTCTAAAATATGGAAAGCATAAATAATAGAAGTTGAGAGGAATCATTAAAAAGAAAAGGACAAAGAATATCTCCTACTTATTCAAGATAGTCGGAATATTCTTGGGTTGATTTATTTGATACAGAAGTGGGCTTTTGAACTCATGAAAATTATGCACAGAGGGGGAAAAAGTCTGACCCACATTTATAACTACAATTTATCATACTTCTCTTAATTCATTGCCTGGTTCCTATGTGTGTTTGCTTTTATATATCCTATTTTGTTTCATACAGTTAATTTTCCAAACAAAGACCCAATCCAAAGATTTAGTTTATAATTGTTGATTATAAATAACATTTGCAGTCTTCTCCTTGACATATCAGGCTTTGAAGGTGACAATTTGCTGAAGATAGAATAGAATGATATACATTTGTTCCATATATGTGGATGCAAGTTAAGGCTGTATTGTGCAATTCCATAAGAATAAACCAGCCAGCCTTTGTCAGTATGTCAACTGCTCACTAGCTGCCAAGAAACTATATAAAGAAGAACAGTGAGAATCACTTTGTCATTCACTGATGTATGGTATACATTGAACATGAAAAAAACAATGTAAGTTCTTATCAGGGTGAGAATCATATCAGGGTATGTTCTTATTACATGCTGAATATCCAGAACTCACAAATATGTGCACGCACACAAAGAGAGAGAAAGACAGAGAGAGAGAACACATTGAATTTTCAGTGCCAAGTGTCACATTTAAGCACTCAAGATTTCCTTTTATCTAAATTAACAGAACAATGGCAGTTCAAATTTTAGAGACATTATACTGAAATGCAATTAATTAGATAAGCTTCTGAAGAAATTATTTATGTCTCTTGTGGCTGGTCCCAAATGTTTGTCTTTCATCTGAGCCACAAACATGAAACCTACAGTTATTATTCTTAGAAACTGGAAAACAATCTATATAACAATCTATATAACATTAAACAATCTATATAATTTGCAAAACTCACTGGAGAAAAACTTACTGAATACACAAATTGTCAAGATGGACAGACCAAGAAGATTACTTAAGACACAGCTGGAAAATTATTTTTTTCTATTTCTTTGCTCCTGTTGCTCATGAAAGTTTGATTCACTGCTGCCTGATATGTTACATAGCATGGGAGGATCTAAGTCTCAGTCCAGGTTTTGCTCCTGAAATACAACTATTTTTATTTCAGAGTCGAAGATCATCAGAAACCCTACACTGAATGTCCTCCCATAATGAGAAGTTGTAAGATGCTACATGGAACTAGTCCTTTCAGTGATAGCCTTCTGATTTGTTAATGTCATCCCTGATATATATTCGGAGTTGAGTTGATTGTCTTTTTGGTGTCAGCCAAATTTAGTTTATTTTATCAGACAGTTTAATCAATGCATGAACTAACGTTAAGCATGCATACCACTTAGAAACTTCTGAACTACTCTAGTTCTTGCTTGTAAAGGTTGTATTGTGTATTTTAATTAGGATATTTAATTGTGCACTTGTATTAGGATCTTTTTTTTAACAAAAACAATATGGTTTAGTATGTCATGAGTTACTCCTGAAAAAAAAAGAGATCCTTCAGAAGAGCAAGAAACTCTTTATGCCATTCCTGATTTGTATCCTCATCATGCTACCTAGCTGTATTGGCATTATGCTAAATCAGCCTTCACAATCACAGACAAGCAGAAAAAAATTCAATAGGTCATCTTCATCCTTGTGCAATACCACCTCATTTGGCAGTGCCCCATGCAGCAATAGAACCTATAATACACAATTAAACTGATATCGACATATTTAATACAAAGGCCTGGATAGTTCTTAAGCATGAACTCTTTTCAAAAAGAGATTGGACAACCATTTGTCTGAAAGGGTATAGGGTTGAACTCTTCTAACTCTGTTATTCTCTTAAGAGGTTTATCATTGTAGCCCAGATAGCAGCATATATAACAAGGTTTTATGCAACAGCATGGAAGATTCATCAAACCCTGGTGGGCCAATTTTCTTCAATGTATTCTATGTTACTATAATTCATTTACATGTTAGATATTATTACTTTGTTGTAATTTTAAATGTTATCACATTTAATAGAATTTTAGTATTTATGTTATACTGATACTTTAATATAGGCTGCCTCCTAAACCTCATAGATACCACTTAGGTTGTTTTACAAACATATTTTAACTCTGCCTTAAACTTTATTTTATCATCCATTAATATACTACATTCATACATTCATTCATTCATTTGTTCATTTGTTTGTTCATCCATCCATTCGTTCATTCATTCATTTATACAGACTGCTCTGCTTGTACCGGTCTACGCCTGCAATAAACTGAATAAGCCTATATGGTACAATGTGGTCCATGTTATTCAGATTTGTGTCCAGATTGGATTAGCAGATGCCCTATATCTTCACTCTCAACTTCACGGTCCATCCACTACACGAGAAGGATGCCACTGAATGGAACACTTACACTTTCAGTCTCCACATTCTACCCCTGTACTTATATAGGATATCACCAGGTTCTGTCTCATCCCTTCCAGCAACTTTCATTCCTTACTCCTGGGAAGTGATTCCATATTTCTCTCTGTGATCCAAGGCCCCAGTCACTCATGGCTATATTGCTGGCTCCCAAGAGTGGGCCATTCCTTGTGCCTATTTCATTGTGCCCATCCTTGACAAGCAACTTCCTTTCCATTGATTTACACAAGCCTTTAGAGGATACTCTTACCCCAAGGGACAGAACAAGTCCCTTTTACATTGCCTGGAGAACAGTGGGAATCATTTTCTGTTATTGTTCTGTTCTGGAATTTCAAGTGCAAATGTAACTATGCCACACTAATCAAGGCAAGATAATATGGGCCAAACTTGATTTTATTAAACTCGAAGTGTTGAAAGCAAACAAAATTTAATTATATCCATTATTTGGCTTCATATCAACCCTAAGTTTGCAGAGCTAAAGCCCTTCACATTTATATTCACATTGATCAAGATTGTATCTAGTTGTATAACATATCAAGATAACCTATTTCCCAATCACTTGTTTTTACTCTGTGTTGTTTTAATCCTTTTCTCCTCCTTCCTCCTGCTTCTCTCATTGTTATCTTTAATATCTGATGTGACGTGAACAATGTAGAGGGAGGAAGAAAGAAAGAAAGAAAGAAAGAAAGAAAGAAAGAAAGAAAGAAAGAAAGAAAGAAAGAAAGAAAGAAAGAAAGAAAGAAAGAAAGAAAGGGAAAAGCTTACACAGTTCCAGTTTTGAATAGCTTGGTGTTCAAGAAAAACATTCTGAAAGCCAGTCTGATCTAACGGTTAAAGCACCAGGCTAGAAATGGGAGTCTATGAGATCTAGTCAGCTGGGTGCCATTGAACCAGTCACTTTCTCTGAGCCATAGAAGAAAGTAATGACAAGGCACTTCTGAAGAACTTGCTAAGAAAACTTCATGGACTTGTTCAGGCAGTTGTCAGGAGTCAACACCACCTCCTGTCAACTGCTACACCCACTCCCACAGAGAGAGCAGGGGAGAGAGGGAGGGAGGGAGGGAGGGAGAGAGAGATTTGAATAGAAGTTGCATTCTGGAAGACACTTCTGAAGTGGAACTGTATGGAGTAGAACAGATGGTGGGGTTAAGACTGCTTGGCAATGTATCCTATATGGTATTTTAAGCACTATCCTTATTTGCCTGTTCATTTCCACTCTCATTTTAAGGTAGAACAAGAGAAAACAGAAACAGACAATGGCAAACAGCTTCTAGAGTACTGTCACAAGTGGTCAACATTGCTATTTTTGATTGTTTCAGAGGATACCTTTCTTTATAATATGTGCTTGTCGCAGAGTTTACTAACAATGACAAACTGTATTGAGAGACAACATTATTGTCTTTAAAAAAACATATAAAAAAGATAAATCATAATACATTTTCATGCCTTAGGAAAAGCACTCTGCATTCAGAATTTCCTACATTTATTTACTTCTTCAGTGAACTTAATACCACTATTATCCTTTTTCTCATTTATACAAGAAAACAATACAAGATTAGATATACTGACAGGTTTTTATCCATCAAACTCTCTTTCTTATGTTGTTTTAACAATGCACAGAACTGCATTTGTATAGAACAAAAAACTTGTGTATTTCTACAAATGTCTTTTGTAGGAGGGCAGCAGTGTTTAATACATCCCTGGGCTTAGGTAATGCAAAGGGTGATTGGAAAAGCAAATGAAAGTGAAATGTTGAAAATCACAGAGATGAAAACTTTACTTTTGTAAAAACTAAAAAAAAAATACTGAAAAGTCTAAAAAATACTACAAATCTAAAAATATTGAAAACCAGTGTTCTAAAGATTGTGCTACTGGTCTCAGAATGCACAAAGAATAAGACAGAGGTCACAGTGAAATTGTCAAAAAGAAGAAAGGGGCAACATCAGTCTCTCACTCCTACACATTCCAGGCTTTTCATAGATGTTTATAACTAGCTACATGTGAAATCAATCCTATGCATATTCACCCAAAACTCAGTACCTAACTGCATTTGTGGTCAAATTGTAAGCTATCCAAATACTGAAATTGTATTTAAAATGCTCTAATACAGACCTCATTTGGGACTGGAATAGGTGGAATTTAAAAGAATGGTTATTGCATTTCTGACATTTAATACCTACTTCGTTTAATAAGTGCTCAGTGGGCACACTGCCTCCAGTGTAAATGATTTTGGATAGCTTTCAAAGGACAAGCAGCTGAAAATCTATAAACAGTGGCAGTGAGCAATCTACAAGTCTGATTAGTGACTCTCCGAGTTTTTCTTGATTCACCTTCATCAGGTGACATATATCTGCCAAGGTCATTTACTATGTGAAGGATCAATAGGTGATCTGCAGATATACAGGCAAAGGTGAATTTTCATTCTTCATTTCCTGAAGTCACAAAGGATTTAGGATTTATAATCACATCAATGCTGAGGCGCCATTAATTTTTAAAAAAGCTACCAGGTCCAGTCTCAAGTTTCCCCACCAGATATGAAGTCCAGAGCATGTAAGGCAAAGTAGTCATCCATGTGCAGTTTCCTGGAAACACATCAAACCAAAATAGCTACTGCAAAGTTTAAGAGTGGAGTAGAGTAGAGTAGAGTAGAGTAGAATTGGACAGAACAGAATAGAATAGAATTCTTTATTGACCAGGTGTGATTGGACACACAAGGAATTTGTCTTCGGTGCATAAGCTCTCAGTGTACATAAAAAATGCATTCATTGAGAATCATAAGATACAATACTTAGTGATAGTCATAGGATACTAAATAAGCAATCAAATCATACTAGGAAACTAAATAAGACAATATATATTGTAAAGATACAAGCAACAAGGTTATAGTCATAAGTGGGAGAAGAAAGGTAATAGGAAGGATGAGAAGAAGAATAGTAATACAGTCTTAGTAAATAGTTTGAATGTGTTGTGGGAATTAGTTGTTTAGAAGAGTGATGGCATTTGGGAAAAGCTGTCCTTGTGTCTAGTTATTCTGATGTGCAATGCTCTATCTATAACATCTCCAGGATGTCAGGGGTCTGTAGATATTTTCACAGCCCTCTTTTTGACTCGTGCAGTATACAGCTCCTCAATGGAAGGCAGGTTGGTAGCAAATGTTTTTTCTGCTGTTCTAATTATTCGTTGAAGTCTATGTCTGCCTTGTTTGGTTGCAGAGCAACCAAAGTTGTTCAGTCAAGAGAAAAGAGAGGCTTCTGAGTGAAGGTAATATTCCTATTTTTATATACATCTATCCTGCTGACTCAGGTAGTGGTTACTGCATGCACAAACACTATTAGCTGGATAAAGAATCTCGTATCTGCAAATGCATCAGTGCTTGGATCAACTCAGATTCACATTTCTTAGGTTTATTCTGACCTCTGCTGAAATCTCAGGGTTTTAGGAAAACTTCTCTATCATCCTTATCAGAAGATGTTAGGTGACTGGAACCTTTTCAGTTCTCTGCATAGTTAATATTCCTTAACTGATTTGCTTGTTGGCAGGCAGCATAGACAGAGAGTTTTTTTTTTTTTTTATCAAATGTGCATGGTTATGATACCCAAGAGAAGTGGAGATTTATATCACAAAAATCTAGAAGGACAAACTACTGAAGAAACTTCTTGGATGAGAAGTAAAACATTTTCAAAGAAAACATGAAGAAACTCCAGTTGCCTTTTGGAACAATATCAGAAAGCGAAGCAGATTTTGAAATGATCTAAAAATGTGAAAGTGTTGATTAAAAAATACATTAAGGGGAAAAAAATTCAAAATGTTAAATCCAAGACAAGGGTAAAGTCTTCTGCAGACAAATTGATTGGAAAATGAAGAACTATATCTGTTGAATTCATCCTTTATTATCTCTTCTGTATGTGCTTTAAGAACTGCAGGAGGAAACCAGCCAAACCTGAACATTTTTATATTTATTGATCTCAAAAGGAGAAAGAAGGAGAATGTGCCAAATTCTCTCACTGAAATCAATGGCATTTAGATGGTCTCACATTTAAAGAGATCATACAATATACAGCTTTGTTTCCCTGAAACTTTTATTTTCCGAAGAATAAAAATGATTGCTTAATACACAACAAAATGTCAGAAAGTATTAGAGTCATATCTCAAACATATTGGTATTACTTCCTCTGCTCACGCCCGCAAATCAGGAAAACAAACTGTGACAAGAAAATGAAGCACTTATTTCTTTTTAATCTAATGATTTAGTTTGAAGGTAATAAAAGAAAAATTACCTTGATTTGAAAAATCTTTGCTTTAATCAGAAATAGCCATTGTCCATACCTATTACTTAAAATAAGTGATGGATTTATAGTACAAACAGTTGTGTTTAGTAGATATATCATAGGGATTCTCTAACTTTGGTGACATGAATCACAGAATTCCAATGCTTTCTCAGTGGGTAGGAAAAAGTCATTTCTGGGGAAAGCATTTTACTTAATTGTTCAATTTTGGAAAAGTCCCCATCTCAGTATCTGTATCTGTATGTGAAAATATTTACAGACCCCTCACATCCAGGACATAAACTGTTTCAACTCCTATCCTCAAAATGATGCTATAGGACAGTGATCCCCAACCTTTTTTACGCCGCGGCCCGGTATCCCCAACCTTTTTTATGGTGCGGCCCGGTACCGACATCAGCTGGGCGCGCCATCTTGTTTTGATGAAAAAGTGCTTCCGGTGAGCTTTCCCGGAAAAGCTCACCGGAAGCACTTTTTCATCAAAACAAGATGCCGGCGCCCAGCAAGCCAGCGGCCCGGTAGGACTTGTTCCACGCACCGGTACCGGTCCGTGGACCGGTGGTTGGGGACCCCTGCTATAGGACACTGCACACCAGAACAACTAGACACAAGAACAGTTTTTCCCTGAACACCATCACTCTGCAAATAATTCCCTCAAAACTGTCAAACTATTTACAAAGTCTGCATTACTATTACTATTCATCTTCTCATCGTTCCTTTCACCCATCTCCTCCTACTTATGACTGTATGACTATGACCTTTGGCCACGGAGTTGGCCAAAATACTAATTGCCAGAACCAAACCCCTGGTAGATAAGACACACATAAAGACTGAACTATGCACCCTGACTAAAGTACTGACAGATAACGGCTTCCACAAAAGCAATATCACTGGCTTGATCCACAAAAACACACTGAGACATAATGGAGACCAAGAAGATGAACAGACCTATGGAACAGCTGTGCTGCCCTACATAAGAGGTACGACAGACAAAATCAGTAAGATACTACACAGTCATCACATCAAGACTGCCTTCAAACCAGACACAAAAATAGCAGCCATCCTAAGAAACCCCAAAGATAAAATTGACCTGGAAAACCAAGGCATACATGAAGTCCCCTGTGCATCATGCCCTGCCACATACATTGGACAGACCAATAGAAGAAAAAGTACCCGCCTGGATGAACACAAAAATGCAGTAAAAAAGCTGGAACACACTTCCTCACTAGTCCAACACATGAAAGCAATAGGTCATAGCATCGACTTCAATGGCACCAAAACCCTAGCCACTACAGAAAACCCCAGCCACAGAATTATCAGAGAAGCCATAGAGATTGAAAAAAGATCTGAAAGCATGAATAGAAGAGATGATTCCACCAGACTGTCAATTATTTGGAAGCCTGCACTCACAAACAAAAAATCTCCACACCACAAGCCAGACAAACACCTGGGCACAAACAGACCCCCCCCCCGATACCTCCAGCTCAAACACACCCCAACCAGCCACCCAGAAGAAACCCAGCTTCCTAATAAATGATAGCTGTCCATTTACTCAGAGCCGCACTAAAAGCCTCCAATACAAGAAACACAATGTTGCCAGCCAATCAAGACAAAAAAAGCTATAAAACAGACAGAAGAGATTAGAAACACCAATCAAGCAGAACACAGCAAACTCCAAGACCAATAAACACAGACCAAGACTCCCAACCAATCAGGATGAAGCAAAAACCATTCTGTCACAGCAGTAGGCTAGCCCCAAATTTAAAACAGAAATGGCTGTGAAAGTCTGACTCACAGATGAACACAATACACAAGCCTGATGATGGCAGGTGAGATCCTGCTGAAACATCGCTTACAGGGTAGATAATATCGGGTGATTTAGGAGATTTATCCTTCCTGCCCTACCTCCTGCGAAACTGAACTGAACTGAAGCTTTCTATGGATAGCTGGAAATATATTTTCCTTATTATTTAGTTTAATTCGTACTGTAATGATGGTAGTAGTGGAGGTGAAGATGATGATGATGATGATGATGATGATGATGATGATGATGATGATGATGATGATGATGAAAGGAGGAGGAGGAGGAGGAGGAGGAGGAGGAGGAGAAGGAGAAGAGAAGAAGAAGAAGAAGAAGAAGAAGAAGAAGAAGAAGAAGAAGAAGAAGAAGAAGAAGAAGAAGAAGAAGAAGAAGAAGAAGAAGAAGAAGAAGAAGAAGAAGAAGAGGAGGAGGAGGAGGAGGAGGAGGAGGAGGAGGAGGAGGAGGAGGAGGAGGAGGAGGAGGAGGAGGAGGAGGAGGAGGAGGAGGAGGAGGAATTTCCATCCCTTTCCTCCCTCTCCAAAAAAACTGGTTAATTTAATCAGTCAAACCAAATCATCTCTCTCCTAACAAACCAACCTGGGAATGGCAGAAGAAACCTTGGGGAAGGGGAAGTTAAGACCCATCTCTTTGTTAAATACCACATATATTTCATATTCTGTTAACTGAAATAATCCATTGCTTCGGTTGGCCCAATAAGGTAATAAAATTATGGGATCACATCACAGAAAATGACATAAAAATAGAAAGTTTGATGTATTTCTAAAATATGAACCCTTGTATTTTGAGTAGTTGACTAAGTCTGTGACAATACTTGCCTGAGCTTATTTAAATAGAGCTAGACCCAATTTTTGCAAATGAATATGAAGTCCCAAGCAAGATGGGGAAACTACAAAAAACAACAACAACCACCCACCTTGAAGCCATACTTCTGCATTTTTATTAGAAAATGTATATAGATGTATTCATGAAGGCAATACAAATAGAGCTCAGTTCAAGGGAAATTATGTCATTTTACCAAGATAATATTTCTATGTGTACCAGTAAAGTAATAAATTCCTTTAATATGTATCTTAACTCTACAATTTAAGTAGTTTTTAACTTAGATATATGAATGGTCCAGGTCAAACATACATTCTGTGAGTTCAATTATCATTGTTTAAATTCTGCCTGCCTGTCTCAGTGTAGTTATCTGGTTGCCACTGTTATAATCTATTCATGTGATTCTGAACAATATTAAGTCCCCGTTTGTATCTACTGTTGTTTGCATCAATTAATTAATCATGACTGAAAGTGAGGATGCTACAGAACTATTATACCAACTTGGAAAACAATGAATCTAGAAAGATTTTTGCCTTGCACTAATAAGATTGAAATGAAGTCTATGCACTGTAAGCACAGAAAGAAGCATTGTAATTGTGATATGGGTACAACTGCATAGCACTGTGTAAATTTGAATAATCCAATCTCAAGTCTTAAGGAATTCCATTGTTCTCCATATATTACAGAGAGTAAGCATAGTGAAGTGGATGTTATGGAAGTTAAAAATAAATTTAAACACTCACAACATTTGATTTTGTTACAACCTTAAAACAGCCGTCAATAGAAATATTAATTGTGCACTTAAAGCAGAATCATAAAACCCACTAATGTGTTATTTGTCAAGCCTGAGGAAAAAAAACAGGAGAAATTAAAACTGCTAACAACTGCCAAGTTTTGGCTGTTCTGTTAGGATTTTCCACAGCAAATCCTGCAATTCAATCCAGAGAAAGAAGTGTAATACAATTCATTAAAATCAGTGGATCTGAAACCTACTTTTGGACTTCTTTGGGGTTTTGTACGTTCATAATACAGTATGAAAGTAAATTTACAGCTAAATCCTGTTCACTGAAGTATTCTATTGAAAAAACAAGCAAGCAGCAGAGCATAATTTAACAAGTCCATTGTAAGTCTTTATAATGAAGAGGTGACAGTAAAATTTGTTGGAAGTCCAGTCCAGTCTATTGAGATTCTCGCTCATCCAGGTCTTGTTTGTCCCAAAGGTGCTTTTCAAAAGCCAATCGGACTTTCTTAGTTCTCCTGAAGAAGCTTCTTGGATGAGAAGCAAAATGTTCTCAAGGAAAAAAGCCAAGAAAGTCCAGTTGCCTTTTGAAATGATGAAAATAATGTAATAATTCCAAGGGTTCCATGAAATTGAACTTGAGGCTGAGGCGCAGAAATCTATCTGAACAAAGTCAAAACAGAGTTTTGGGCATAGGAGTACAGACAGAAATTCTAACACAGGTTTCCCACAACTCGTTCATTCTAGAATGGCTTCTTTAACTCAAAGCTGATAGACCCCCTTCCAGTTTACAATTCTGATTCTGGAAGAGGCCACAATTCCTTTATAAGCCTGGCCCTGCAATCTGGCATTTTCCTTCTCTTGGTTCTTTGCTCTTTAACCCAGTTCCAGTGACATTCTTTTGGGATAATAAGTTAGGGGATTCCTCCAGGGATTGAGAAATGCAGGTTCCAAGACATGAAAGAGAATGACTTCTTTCTAGATTGCATCCTATGAGACAGAATTACATGCTTCAGGCATAATGCAATTCACAGAATCCCTGTGTTCACCTTCTGACAACTCTTCTTTTTGGAGATGGTCCAGGGAGATCATGGCAAGAAAATGCCACTGAACTGAGTGAGATCAATTTCAAGAGCAGCTTGTATAGAACTGTTGCACAATCTATTTTCTGTCAAAGTACAATCCCCTGGAAGCCACACAGTTGGCAGGCTTGAAGTGTTCTCACCTATTCTTTCTCCCTTCCCTTCGGATGTCTGTATCTTTCTTTCCCCAAGCTGCAGATAAAGGATTGCTAGATCTTGTGGGATATCTGATTTTTTTTTTCATTAGGCCTTTAAATTAAGGCTGAGGATGGAGGCACCTGCAAAGGGAGATCTGGAGAAAATGGCAAAAGCAACATCTTGTTGTAAGCTTGGTCCCATTGATATGTGACTGTGATGCCATGCATATAAAACACTTTTATCATTTGGATGAAAACTTCTGACCGCATTAATCTAACATCAAAACGAGGGCTACAAGTTGATCCCTTCCTTGCACAGCCTTAATCCTGTTGTGTAACTGTATAAATGATAGGCTGAGCTTTTTTCTTCTGGACCTTCTTTACCGCTTCTCACCAATACGAGGAAAATAAATTGTGGGAAGCCTTGTCATATTTTCGCAAGATTCTGCCGCAGAACACTCACCATCTCTGATGTTATAAACATATTGATTTGGCTTTGAATCTTCCTGCAGTAAAATTGGCTTCCAGGGTAAAGTTGACTTTCACTCAAGTTCTCTATTACATGTTAGAGCACAAAAATAGCCAATCCATTTTGCAAAGCGCTCCTTGTTAGCTGGATAAAGTATGAAACAACAACAAAGTCTTCAAGTTCAACTTGCTATATGATGTTTGTTACTTCTGAGTCATGCATTTACAGTTAGAGGAAACGTTTCCAATTCCTGGATGAGAGAGCAAAGACCAATCCCAGGAAACCAATTTCACTTCTTTAATATGTACTCTAAGATTGGACTGTACATTTCTAGACCTGAAGAGCTGGCTTGGCCTATTTTGACTGTGATTTACTCTGTGTCTTAATTTAACATTGCTCCTGATTCACAAAGGACTTTCTACCATCAAGTGTGAAGCAGCATTAAAAGGGAGAGAGAGAAGAAAACAAATCAACAATGGCATTAATCATTTCCATGGTTCCATTTTGATGAAACTGAGTAGCTGATTTTTTCCCCCTATAAAATATCTACTTAGCCCCTCGGAAATGAAGTTAAAAGTCCTGTTATCAATGTGATTTTTGTTTCGTTTCTTACCTAGTAATGGTTGAATAAAGGGAAAGGAAGGGAAAAGGGAAAATTGTATTCCATATAGTAATGAATTGTACAAAGGTTGGACCAGTGGTGGGATTCAAATTTTTTTACTACCGGTTCTGTGAGCGCGGCTTGCTGGGCACAGCAGGGGAAGAATATTGTAAAATCTCCAGTCAGAGGTGGTATTTGCTAGTTCTCTGGACTACTCAAAATGTCCACTACCAGTTCTCCAGAACTGGTCAGAACCTGCTGAATACCACCTCTGGGTTGGACTGGCTTTATATTTTATTGGCAAATTGCTTGACTAAAAGCTATACATCAGAATGCAGTTTTTCATAAATCCTAAGCCCCAAACCAACTGCATATTATATATTGAATCCTTTCATGCTTCTGGAATTCTATCTCTCATGTCTTTATATGTGTCTATTTAGTGCAAACAATCGCAAAATATTCCACATTCCATTCACCATTTTCTAATGTGAACACTTTAGGGAATCTGTACTGAGAAGATTTGCCTTCATATCCATCCTAAGTCATCACCTCCATTGGACAAACCTGGATCACTTGCTCTCATTCATGATGGATCTATTCATACTACTTCATATGACAGTTAAAACCACTAAAGCTTTATCTCTTTTTAGAATAGAAAGTAATTGTATGAAATTGATTAGGGGACTGGAGACTAAAACATATAAAGAACGATTACAGGAACTGGGCTTGGCTAGTCTGGTGAAGAGAGGACCAGGGGAGACATGATAGCAGTCTTCCAGTATTTGAGGGGCTGACACAGAGAGGAAGGGGTCAAGCTATTTTCTAAAGTGCCTGTAGGCCAGACAAGAAATAATGGATGGAAATTGAACAAGGAGAGATTTAACCTGGAAATAAGGAAAAACTTTCTGATAGTGAGAATAATCAACCTATGGAACAGAAGTTGCCCTTGGAAGTTGTGGGAGCACCATCACTTGAGACTTTCAAAAAGAGATTGGACTGCCAGTTGACAGAAATGGTGTAAGGTCTTCTGTTAATCTATTAAAATAGTACAAGCTTTCCTGCTTCAGCTTGTTGGACTAGATCTCAGAGGACCCTTTCAAAATTTCTGTTCTGTTCTGTTCCGTTCTGTTCTTTTCATGAGAAGAGTTACAGGTATGGAATGGACCATCCTAGATTTTTTTCCCCTTCTCCAGAAGTCCTAAGAGCTAAGGACCTCAGGAGCAAGTGAGTTGTTTTAGACTGGCCTAATGCTTGTGAACAGGCAGGGGACAATTCAGAAAGTAGGTTATCTGTTTGTAGTTTTCCTGAACCTTTTATATTTTTTGAACATATAAACTTAAGGGAAATCTATGAGAAACAAGATGACAAAAGAAGTATTTGTCCTAAGTAGAAATTATAGCCACTGTATCTTTTGCAATAACTCTTTTTTTTTTCCCAAAGAAGATGCTGTTAAAAACTTTTTGTAGTGAACAATGGTGCCTTTTGTCCAATCTATTTCAAATGTATTATTGTTGCTTAATTCATTAAAACCACACAAACAGTTTTGTCTTCAAAAGATGGGGCTGGTTGCATCTAGAAAGTTTTTTTCTTTTTCTGTTCAATGACTTTGGGGATTGAAATCTCAGTGCCTTTAATTCTTTAGAATAATTTCAAGGCCTAATCTGGCTTGGAAAGTCCATACAGTTTAGGAGCAGAAATAATTGGTTTATGACAAACATGAAATTGACTCCCAGGCTCCAAATAGGGATCTTTCTAATTTTCCAATAATTAGAACCCTTGATAAATATCCAGTGATGATTTCGGGAGGTTACCATTTATCTGTTTCAATCATTATGTTTATCACATATGCAGCAAGAAGAATTTATTCTATTTCTCTTAGATATAGTTTTCATGCACAGAGACACACATGTGGGGTGGGGGAGACTCCATATTTTCTTTCTCTAACATTAATTTTCTTTTTCCAAATCATTTCTACGAAGCCAAGTTTTTCTTCCCCACAGAATGCTACACAGTTTGGTCTTTGTTTCATTGCAATTCTACTAAGAATAGGCTTTCTATGGTGATAAATGCTGCATTGATGCAAGTTGGTAGGGATTATCTAAAAAAAAGCTTAAGATCAATTGTGTTTCTAAATTCCTTCTGTTGGATTCAGAAGCAGCATATTCTTCCTGTCTATTTAGTGGAATTATTAATACTAACCAGACGTGATTCAAATTTGAAGGAGAGATAGCCAAGGAATTCCCAAGACTTGGAAATTAAAATTATTGTCCAGAAAGTAAAAACAACAACATACAGCTTCAAAGCTATTGCCAAGAACCCTGTATGTGTCTATCCATGTAATTATCAAACATTGAGGTCAGCTCTAAATTCAGCTGGCTACAATTCATTTAGTTTTTTAAAAAAATCCAAACAACTGATGTGATAAAAATAAAAATAAAATTTTACATCTACTTAAGGGCTTGAACATTTGGCTTGAAGCATCATTAGATACTAGATGTTCACAAACATACATCTTTTCTCCTTTCTTTTTTCCTGACAGATCTTCTTAACATGATGGAGAAAAATTATATGTATGTATGTATGTATGTATGTATGTATGTATGTATGTATGTATGTATGTTTTTAATAAGAATCTACCAGACTGATAATATAATGATTATGGAGTTAGACTAGGACCTGCAAAGCCCACTGATCTTACTCAACCTTGGGAATTCAGTAAATAATTTAGGACCCATCACTTTCTCTTCAATCTACATCATGAAATTGGCAGAGTGATAACCTTGGAGAAAAGGTTTCTATGAACCACCCTAGAATAAATTTAAGAGCTGAAGACCAACACATTTCTAGATCAGTGGGTTTGAAAGAATTTTAATTTTAATAAGCAAAGTAAAATGTGGGAGACAACCAAACTGAGCCTGAGCGTGGGGTCAAATGCATCATTAGTCTGGCATCCCTGAAAGAGATAAAAGTCCAGTCCTTTAGATCCATTGACTCTGATCTGGCACCTATTTGCCCTGACCATTAGTAGATTAAATTCTTATGTGTAGGTTACACGGAATAAATCCACAGTGCTTTCTGAACTCTATAATTCCTGGTTTCTTGCATCTGATGAAAACTTATCTATGCTTACTTCCAATAGCTAATCTTGACTTTGATTTCAGGTCCTCCATCTTAAGTAGAAAGTGTCTCTTTAAATAAAAGTGTCATTGCAGCCTCTTTGCTAGAGAAAATTCATTCAGTAATGAAGTTGTCATCTTTTCAACAGCACTTGAACATTTATTTTAATTTACAAAAGCCTTTAAAAGAAATACATGATGTCTATTTTACTTTAATGAAACAGAATTTCCGCCCCCCATGCTTTGTGCAACCCCTGCTGTTGCTAATGTGCTTTTGCTTTATGTATCTGAATGATTGTTGTTTTGAACCATTTGCTTTAATTATTAGTACCACTGTTGTTTTACTTTACATGTTTGCAACAAGTAAACATTAAAAAACCCCAAACCAGCAATAGCAAGAAAACAGAAAACTGCCTGGTCACAGTTTAAAATTTATAGTTTTAGTAACTTAAACAAATACATACATAGATAGATGATAGATAGATAAGATAGACAGACAGACAGATAGATTTTATTTGCCCAATCTGGACTTGTTGGTTGGGTTTATTGTGGGAGAGTGAGTAAAATTTGGGAGTATAGAATCACAGCTCAGTCTAACAAAATTTTGTTCCATGCAGAAAGAGTCAGGAAGGGGATGGCATCTGTTCAAACTGCTATTTCCCCTAATGTCTAAAAGGTCTACACAGTTCATTTTTCTTCTGTTCTGCAAAGGTCACAATTTTTCCAACTGAAAATAAACTTTCATGTTTTGACTGTTCTGTGAGATCCTTCTCTGACCTCATTTGCCGGAAGCATTTCTAAATGTTCTTCTCCCTCTGGTTTGAATTCTCAGCTTCTAGAAGACTACAATTTTCTATGCCAAAAATTAGATTAATCTCTTCTGAAAAGGAGAGAATATGGTATGTTTGTGGAATGTACTATTATATATATACATACATACATATATAATACACAGATACTAAAAATGAAATCATGTCAGATGTCAATAATCTCAAATGCACTCAAGTTCATTATTAATAAGCTATAGCCCATACTGGACAATGGCACTGCATTTTCTCACACATTGAGTAGCAAATCCATAATAACATACAGTTCACTGCTCAACCTGAATTCTTACAAGCAACAGGAAACAACAGGTCAGTAACACCAACATGGCAGCCAGTTCCTGCAACAAACTAGCTATCTTCTTGCAACAAACTAGTTATCTACTCATATCTTTACTAAAGACCCATAAAACCTATACACCAGACAAGAAACACCTTCACAAGTTCTTTCTCCAATGTGATATATGTCATCATCTTCCAGTAATGATCCTCTAGATTCTACATGGAATAAACAGGAGAAACTTTGCATAAAATAATTAACAGACACAAGATTGACATCAGAACTCAAAAGAAGAATACCATAACATCAGAGCACAGGATTCAAAGTGACTTTAGCAAATTGGGACTTTAAGAATACCATCAAGTGAGAAACATCTAAATGTTTTGGGCTATCTCAGAAGGGCTTAACAAACACAATTGATTTTAATACATTGCAATTGCTAATCAGTTAAGTATTTGTAATCTGTCTCACATGTAACCTTCATCTGCATAAGTAAATTACCTTTCTTCCTCCCCTACCATTCATTTTCTTAAATCTTACTACTCTGTCAGTGGTGGGGTTCAATTTTTTTTTTTTTTACTACCAGTTCTGTGGGAATGGCTTGGTGGGTGTGGCAGGGGAAGGATACTGTAAAATCTGTCAGAGGTGGTATTTGCTGGTTCTCCAAACTACTCAAAATTTCCACTACTGGTTCTCCAGAACTGGTCAGAACCTGCTGAATATCACCTCTGCACTCTATGCATCCAATCAAGATGTGGCTTATGCTTTCTATGAAATGTTAGTAAGAAAAATAATTTATCAGGCTTTTGATTTATTTATTGCCATGATAGACTAACGCAACTTATTTCCTATATGGTCTGCTGCAAATGTCACACAGAACAGGATATGTGTTCTGGATATGAACTGGTCTTGCAATACACTTGTTAATTGTCAAACTCCACAAAATATTTTTTTCCTGACTTGTGCTAGGAATTCACCATCTAGCATTTTTTGTAAAAAAACAACAAAAAAAACAAACAACAGAATTTTCTGGATTTGCATGTTATAATTCTGCTGAACATTCCTTACAGCAGGTTTATGAGGTTACAAACAATCTGAGTATGTTAAAAAAAAAGTATTTAAGTGTTGCAAACTAGGGAACAAGTTTCAGGACCTCTTTCTGCCATGAAAACAAACCAAACCAAAAATCTACCTTACATTATTTAATGGCTCAGAATTGTGTAACAAACATCAAATCTATTAGCTGGAATTAGGTCGATTCAGTGCCCCATTGCTAGAAGTATTAATATTTACTGAGTTTTATTGTGCAAACTGAATATATTGCATTGTTGTATCCATCAGACTTCTTTCAGTAATTTATTTATTTGTTCAATTTTTATAACTGCCTGCCTCAATCAATGATTCTGAGACACTTTTCAATTCATTATGTATCTCCTACATCACCAGCCTGAATTGTTTGTATTACTTTTGGCTTGGAATTGTTATAGTAGACCCATTGCCCTTCATTCCCTTTAAATTAATTTTGTATCTGAACATACAAACACATTTAAAACTCAATAAATATATTTTAAACAATTCAATGTAGTTTTTGATACTTTTTGAGGTTGGTTGTTCAGATGCTTCATCACCCAACTAGGCAACGTAATCAGAGCAAAGTGAGGGTGGATTTGCTGTGTGCTTCATTCATATTGAAGCTGGTATTTTGGAACCAAATAATTTTTTTAAAAAAATTCTAGACCTAGAGTACATAAACCTGGTAAAATCTCTATAGAAATGTCTGCATTCCATTGCCAACACTCATTTCTGATTTGAAAATTTATCCATTTACTTGGCAAAACCTTAAAAGGAAAGGCAGGGTAGCCAAAGCTTTTTAGGAAACTAAACCAAGTAACTGGCAATGCTTTTTCAGGAGGCTGTTAAATTTTGTATAATGTTTATATCTCATGAAAGGAAAATGAGGTTGGTCCAAGCATCCAGGTATTATTTCAAAGGGAAAGAGAGAGAGAGAGAGAGAGACATCTACGTGCCATAAAAATGTCATTTCACACATGCTGCTGCAGTGTATTCATTAAAAGCATTACTTGGAGCATTTCCCATGCTATTCCATTCCTGGCTGGCATAATTTTACTCTGGTGGCATATCTGATTAAAAACAACCACAATAAACAAGAATACATGCAGATTACTCACTATAAACAATGATTTCCCTTTGTCTCTTTCTCTCTCTTTCTCTCTTCTCCCATCCCACTTTTCGGAAGACTAAGTGATAAATTACAATTGCTGGTGGCCTTAGCTCATTGAACCTTTCCAAGAAAATAGGAAACACACAACAGAGTGGCCAAAGACCAAATAGGCAAAATAAAAATGAACAATCACTTACTTTCTTCCATTGCTACAATGGTTATATTATGCCATGTGCTAGTTTCTCTGTCCAGCGGTGTGGCCAATGTTATCTTTCCATCTTGAGTATTAATGTTGAATTGTCTCTCAAGGTCAGTGTTCCGATCGATGGAAAACCTAGAGAACAAAGATCCTTATTAAATTATTCAACTTAAATACTTGTGCCTGATCTGAATAGCACAGCTTTCATAAGCTGACACATCTGTGTTTGGTTGAATAGCAGTTATGTAGCGTCCATGGATTCACGGAGCTCAATAATGATATAATTCATAAGGCCCAATAAATAAACAAATAAATAAATATAGACGGAGGATCAGGAAGCAGAATTATAATCCATGGAGTAATTAGCAATATGATCTCAGCGTGAAGGTTAGGAGCTGACACTAAGATCAGTCGGTAGCAGTCTTTTAAAAAACTACTGCGAATCAAGAGTTAATTAGATGATCCATCACTTTTATTGGACAATTCCTGTTGTATTTCATCACCACTGCTGATAATTCTGTCAATACATTAAGAGAGGAGGTTGTTTTGTACATGTCTGTGTGTTTTAAAGATGCAGCAAGCACTCTAACAAAAATGACTTTACAGTAATTAGATAAATATGTCATCGCTGTATGCTGTAAACCAATTCTCAAGACAATATCTGCTTTTTTAAAAAAACAACATCTTTTCACGGGTAAAATACTTTTAAAAACTGGAAAAAAAATTACCATTTTGTGAACTGATCTCATTGGTGTCTCACAAAACAACTTTGATCTGATAGCAGAGCAAACAAGAAGGTACAGGTGCATTATGCAGCCTAAATGCAGAAAGCCAATTTGACAAAGCAAAAAATTTCGATAGTAAATTGTTCAAACGGTGCATTGAATAAAATGGTGATTTAGAACTCCCTAAAAAATTTTCAAGAAAGCTTTTACGCCAGCCCATTTTCATGGAATTGTTTTATTAATGCATTACTTGTAAAAGAAACCAAACTGGGAAATTAAACCTTTAGATTTCTGACAGGCTATGCAGAGAGCAAAAGAGAAAGCAAGTAGGCAAAGGACTGAAGGGGAAAAAATGATATTAGTACCAGCAACCACAGCTTTTATGGTTCTACTAAATCCGAATGGAGAATTTAAATACAGAAGCATATTTGGTATCATTCTAAAATGTGACATCTCCAAACATCACACTAATCCATTTGCATCTATCTAATATTCTTCTGTACCATGCAGCTATTAATTAGAATTAGCTATCTCATACCACGGCTCAGGCTGTTGAATACTTGAGGAGTCTTTAAAATGTTTTTTCTCTCCAAATTTTGTTTTGACCTGATTTGGACCTGATTTGAAAAAAAATGCATTGTATTAAAACTTGGTTATATATCCAAATTATATATTTGTCATACATAACTTAAAGGAAAAAGAGGAAAAGGAATAGCAGTAATTGTAAATGTACCATGCCCCTATAACTAAATACCATGCAGGATAAAGCCCACATTTCATCCTATAACGTTGTAAAATTGGGGAATAAATATGGAGCTTCAAGGCCATAAGAACCTTCACAAATTATTATTATTATTATTATTATTATTATTATTATTATTATTATTATTATTATTATTATTATTATTATTATTATTATTTACAAATTAATAAGCATAAATTAATTCATTTAAATCAAGGGTCTTCAAACTTGGCAAGTTTAAGACTTGTGGACTTCAACTCCCAGAATTCCTGAGCTAACATGACTGGAGGAAGAATTCTGGGACTTGAAGTCCACAAGTCTTAAAGCTGTCAAGTTTGAGGACCCCTGATTTAAATGGCTTCACAGCATTTCAAGAGGAATAGTGTTTTAGTGCTTTTAAACCTTAGGTGATCTGACTAAAATGTAGTTTGAAAGGGTATTCATTTAAAAAAAAAATGGAGACAGACATGAAAAGTTTTGCAACCATAACCTGCCTCTTCTAGTATAGAAATATTCCATTGCTGGAGGTTTTCAAAGAATAAGGACTCTTCACTTGGGCAGGGGGTTGGGCTAAAAGACTCCCAAGGTCCTTTCCATTCCTATGATTCTAAAGAAAACATATGGTCTGATATTTGGATTAAATTTGTGAATTGATGAGCCATCAGAAGCTCTTTTAAATTGCTGGGTGGACCCTTATGCAAAATACTTTGTGTCAACTGTAGCAACATTATGCCAGGCAAAAAGAAGAGGTAGACCTGAAAGAAGGAAGGTTCTGCCTTCCTTCTTGTGCAGATTGCTTACAAATAGCAGCAATCTGTACAGAGATCAAATGTTGGCATGAGTCTTAGGTAACTCAGCCAACAGGTTCCATAATAATTCAAGAGAGAGATAACCAGGGCATGAACCAACTGCTTAGCCATCTTGGTAGTGAGGAACTGATGGATCCTTTGAATATTCATGAAATGGAAATGAGCACTTTTCATTTTTTTTTTTTAAAATGGAATGTTTTAAAAGAAACCTGTAGCTAAAGCTTTGAACCAAAGGGAGAAAGAAAAGTGAAGGAACGGAGATGATATAACCAAGATTGGGCTACAATAATGTCTGTCTTCTGTTTGCTTTCATGTTCTATTTAAGACTCATCCAATCAGAGATTCTGCTTGGACATTGAATGTCAAATCATTCAGAGCAGTGACAAAAGAATAAATCCGAAAACCATCAATATGGATGCAATAATTGCACTTGAAAGATAAAATCAAAGAGGGTCCCAAACAGTGAACCTGAGGAATCCCCAGGGATAATGGAAAAGATCAAAAGATCAAACTATTTCATGAAATCAGAAATGCCCAATGCAATAACAAAGCACCCCCTATGTCTTATGATCCCTGAGCTATCTATATATAAGCAATTTGACATTGTCTGTAAGGAGGGATGGATGGATGAAATTTCCAAATATTCATGAAACTGTGGTTTGATTGTTAAGTATACCAGTTAAATTGCCAGCTTTCTGAAGACAAAACAAAGCAGGATTTCCTTCTGCTCACTGTTCAGTTCAACTTAAGCCCCATCAGATAGATTTTGGAATGATTAAAGAACACATATTTAGAAAGATCACTAAATCTTTCTAATGAGCACTAAATAGGCAACCCTTCCATTAAAATGATGAACTCCAATTTACATCTGGAGCAAAAAGTCATATTTTCAATCAATTTTATTTAGTAACATAATGAATTTTAAGTTATAATCCCCATAGCTCTTTAAACAGAAGCAAAACTGGAGATTTGTGAAATTTTGCACATTGATTTTCAACAAGCTCTTTGTGAGATCAAATTGTATTAAAAAGTATTTTTTTTTCTAAAAAACAAAGCCAGTTTACAGGTTGGCAGGAAGAAAAAGCTTTCTTCCTTTGATTTCAGACCAATATATACTGTATATATCACATACGACGGTTTTGGTAATTATATGATAGTACCGTTCTTTTTAATGAGGGTATTGTCAAACATCTAAGCAACATATGAAGGAACATTTTTATCAAATGGAGGAAGGGCATGGAAAGAATAGCTTACTAATTAATAGCTTTTGAAATTGCTTCAGTGATGCCACAGTTTATTGAGTAGTGGTGGCTGGATGTGAAAACTGAGTTTGGAGGGAGTAGATGGCGAGCCACATTTCTTCAGTTGATGGTTCAGAAATATGGATTTGAATGTAACTCTACCTCCTTGCGGATATTCATTTCCACCAAAATGCTGTTTTGTATTGATGCAAATTAAAGCTTTACAACCAAATCTGAACCTTCCCAGCCTTTCAGCTTTTTCCTGCTGAGACGTGAATCACAATATTGATACTGTAAATCACTGTATCTCAGCATTGCCAACCAGAGAGGACATGCTACTAGGTGACTGAGATAAACAGCTATGGCTCGGGAAGGTACAAAATATTTTATCTGGAGTTTTAAAGCCTGCTGTGTATTAAGAAAATGATTTACTTTTGCTGAAGACAAAATACCCTTCTGGGCTCTATGTGTGGGAGCATATGCATGCACAAGTATTCTTTTCTTTAAAAAAGAAGAATGCAGAATGGAGAAAGACTAGATCCAAGAACCATTTGTCACCAAAATTTTTAAAAAAACAAGCACAAGTTTGGAACAGTGGTGGGATTCAAATTTTTTTTTTACTACTGGTTCTGTGGATGTGACTTGGTGGGTGTGGTGTGGTTTGGTGGGCGTGGTAGGGAAAGGATACTGCAAAATCCCATTCCTTCCCCACCCCACTAACCTGCTTTCCAGCTCCATTCTCCTGTGCAGGGCAACCAAAGAAGACCCAGCAGATCAGCTGGGACTCAATGGGAGGCAGAGAATAGATGGGGGGGGGGGCAGTCAGAGGGAGTATTTGCCGGTTCTCCGAACTACTCCAAATTTCCACTACTGGTTCTCCATAACTGATCAGAACCTGCTGAATACCAACTCTGCTTTGGAAGTATGGAAAATATCCCTCTCTGAATTCCAGAAAGAAGTGTTGGAAGTATATTATTTTAAAAAACATGGAGAATATAATATTTCAAAAAATTAAACTAACTGACATGAACCTATGGCTTTAATGCGTGGATTAAGACTTGGTTCTTTTTCTTAGATGACACCCTTCTCCAATTGTTCACATATCACTATACTATGCAATTCATCACAGCTCCCCTCAGTTTCAAATTACATTTTAAAAGGACTACATATGTTTGAGATTATAATGATTTTAAATAAAACTATGCCAACATAACTATAACTAAGAACATTTTAGTAAGGTCCTTGGTGCTCTCTCAGCCTTCTTGATTTCTTGCAGAGGTTTCATTAACCAAACTAAGGTAACATGATCAGTGATAGTGTAGCTAGTGTAAGCCCAGAGAACATCAAGGACACCTCATTTCAACCCTCGGCTGAAAATATTTTCCTTTATTGGTACATTTCAGAATCGACAAGCGCCAGGGAAATCAGAAGATACAGCTAGTTCAAATGAGTATAAACTTTTATTGTAAACTTAAGCTCCCTACAAGAATCTGCATTGCTAAAGGTCAAGGGAAATTAGTGGTAGTTAAGAACAGAAAGGAATTTGAGATGAGCTGGACTTAGATCTCTTGTAGGGACTCATAACTGATGATACATTTGATCCCTCCCTTGGTCATCTCCTGCAACTACAAGTATTTAGCAAACTTTGAGGTTCTAATATGCCCACACTTTGGTTACCCAGGTTCTTATGAAGCAACAGGGCTGCATGGAGATTCGAATCTTCTCTCCAAAAGATATTTCAGAGCATACAAAGGGATGAAAATATACCAACTGTATTTCTCCTCGGGACCATAGGATTTGGACAATGAATTTCAAGTACTGAACTTCCGTAGCTTGCTTCATAAAAGCAAGCTGGAAATGACTAGATTAGTTTGTCAACTTTAATACCAGCACAGTAGACAACTAACTCTTGAGATTTCTTTATTTTCATCATAGGATTTGAGTAAAGCGTTTAGGGAAAACTGTCAAACAGAAGAAAAAAGCCACATGAAAATAGACACATTGGTGAATGAATTGAAGAAACTAGAATTAAGACAAAAACAGAAGCCACTTTGGATTTAGACTAAAAGCTGGAAACTTTTAGTAAATAACTGGACTTAATGGATGGAATCGGACCAATGTGTTGTGAAGATGAAGTTTGCCAATTAAAAAAAATATATCTTGAAAAAGGTAGTAAACTAGATAAGATGCTGGTTTAGTAACTGCAAAAATGAGTAAATAATAATAATAATAATAATATTATTATTATTATTATTATTATTATTATTGTTGTTGTTGTTGTTGTTGTTGTTGTTGTTGTCATTCACACAGTCAACCAGATGATTAGATTCCATTTTTTAATCCATCTTTCAAGTCGTTATGATGATGATGATGCACAAAACAATGTGAAATAAACCTCTGCCTCCATTTCTGTGGAGCATTTATAATCTATCAATATCACTTAATAGTCATCAGGGTTCTTTTTTCAATCCAAACAGTCCACTTCAGCTTGTGTCCAGTTAATAATTCTAGTACTGTTTTGTCTCATAGGTATGGTCCAGGTATTGACAACTTTGATGTTGTTTCTGACATTCATTTTTATCTTTAGCAAATTTCCCATTCTTGATGTATTCCAAGATGTATTCTTTGCTAATCAGATTTTTGACTTGTCCATGCTTAATATTATCCAACTATGAAATGTTCAGATAATTGTAAGTTTTGTCCTGATGGCGTCTGATAGTTTGGTTATACGGCATTTCAATTCCATGACTGTGATTTTACACCAATTTATTGCTACTGTAGCAAATTTCTCGAGGCCAAATTCTGTTGCTGTATCTGTGCTAAACATTCTCACAGTGTTTGTCAATCATTGGATTTCAATTTTAGATTTTCCAAAAAGCTTCAGATTATGCATATAAAGCAAACGTGGGATGTTATTAGCATTGTTACTGTTGGATACCCAACATCTGTTTTCTTCAGAATCAAAGGAAAAGCAATTACAAATAATAAGGGTGGTAATGAATCGCCAGGCAGATGCCTCACCTAATGTTGATAAGGACTAATAAAGGCCTTATTTTTCATTTTCAACCATCAATTATTTCTTCCACTGCTTCTAGTTTAATGTTTTTATTGACACCAGTTGTTTCCAAACTTCTGATGATCCAACTATGTGGCAATGAACCAAATACGTTGGTACAATTGCCTCTGGTTTCACTGAAATAGCTGGTTTTAGTTCAGTTGGATGATTTGTGCCTCACAGCATTCAATTTTCCAAGTTATTGCTGTTATTCATTGTTTTATGATTTCCAAAGCTTCTTCAACTTTTCTGATGCTGAGCCAATATTTAGTTTTAATTAGACTTGTGTTGAGCGCACAGTCTATATATATTTTCCCCAGTTTATATATATTCTTTAAATTACTCGCATCTGACCTTAATTTCTTTACCTTTGTCTCCAGTCTAATTTTCCACTTTGGGACTGAATATAATTTTGTTTTTAGTTTTTGAATTTCAATTCCCATTTTTGTTGTATTGTAGGCAAGCTGATTAGCCTGTTCAATAGATGATAATTCTTGCAAGCATCTTATTAACATCCATTATAAATGCCGGGTTGTTTTTGGACACTACTTTCAGTGCAGGAAGTCTTTCTTTTGGTAGTTCTGCACCTAACACATTTTTCTTTTTTAATTTTCTTGTCTGGAGGTGAGTTTATAGTTTGCTTCATTGCTGGCCTTTACTGATTCTGTTGTTATTACTTCTTCTATCTTTTATGTAATTCTTATCAGCTGTTTTCTCCATTTTTATAATTGTTGTTCCTTCAACTCTTCTACTATTGTTTTGGAACTTCCATTTTCACATATATATTTTTCCTGAATCTCTTCCAATTGTGCATCCCTGAATAATTTATTTCTGGTAATGAACTTCCTTTGATCTGCTAATAATTACTCAGTGATAATTGATTCTGGATAGATTTAGATCATCATCATTCTTATTTCTATTGAGGATGGCAACAGATGTGTTTCAACAATGGAGAAGGTAATAAATCAATTTGTTAAATATTATTTTAAATTCTATAATAAGCATACTGAACTAGGATCAGATGGAAAAAATATCTAGCCATGGTTCAATTTATAAAATTAAATGAACAATACAAAGTTCTCAGTAAATCAATTATTGAATCTGAAACATGTGTCTTTCAACCATCTATGACAACTATTTCTAATTTATTTCAACATATTTTGCTAAGAAAGGGAGAAAAAGGGGACAAATCACATGTCTAGATGACTTACAATAGGCAGATTTACATAACTACATATTATGATATGCTTCAAGTAAAATATCTTTAGAAAGAAAGTTGCATACAGATATTGATTTTTGTACAATCTGTTTCCCTTCCCATTCACTCTTCTGATCACAGTTCTTTAGCTCACTCATCCAGTTGTGCTAACTACCTCTCGTCACGTCCCTAGATAGTACTGTACTCTGAAAGTCATGAAGAGTCATTGATGATGATTTAGCAACATTAATGAGGGCTACAGAACAGTTAAATTACCCAGGAAATATATTATTTGTATCCAAAGAAAACAATACCATATCTGAAAACAATTTCCTTTTATTTATCCTGAAATATATGGAATGCTAAAGTCTGCACTAAAAGTAAACAACCATAAGATTCTGCTCTACTTAACAATATAGGAGTCTATAATAGGACTGTGTATGCTTCAAAAAATATTTGGAACATGTGTTTTGGATCTTGCACAAGCACAATCTCTCTCATCCCTAAGGAGATCCTGACTTTTCTTAGGGTTTCATGTCAGCCTGAGGTGGGAAAGGATCTCACTGCTTTAAGGAATCTATTAATTAAAATGAATTTGTAGCAGATGACCAGGCAGAGTCACTTTGCATCCACAAGAAAGCTAAATTCAACCTCACTTGAATTCTAGTAGGAATTCTACCAACAATTTACTTGGACTGTTCGTAGTTCAGATTCTTGTTTACAGATAGTTTGAAATAAACTTGTATTCATTTTGGAATGAACCCTGGCTCCCAATTTTTTATTTTTTTTTGCCTGACAGAACTGAAATTAAAACATTGACTTGCTCAGAAACCACAGATCAGCAAACAGACATAAAAATAACCTAAAGAAATGCAGGCTGTAAGCATCATAAACATTAGAAAGGCTGAATCAGTATGCATATCAGACAGAATCCAGATGAGAAAAGGGAGACACACATGTCAGTTTTGTATATTTAATTAAAACACATGAAATGCCATCATACATGGTGGATTTTATGGGGCAGGAAATGCTCACAAGGCTTAAATAGGGTTATTGGCACGGAAAGATATATACTTTCAATAACCAGTCAGGAATGTCTGCCTCCAATTTTTTCCTCTTGTGACTTAATAACTTGAATTTTCTTATCTGATAAACCACCAGCCCTGCATAATCCTATTGCACAGATGGCGGCTTCAAAGAATTTGTTGTAGGCCTGCACTCATGAGGCAAAGTAACATTTCCAAAGCAATTAAAAATGAAGAAGTGCCTAAAGGTGATGGATTTAAGAACTTTTCCTCACGACATTTTCTGATCAGCCTGAATGTTTATGTAGATTTTTTTTTTTTAAAGGAAAAGAAAAAGCACCTTGAAGACTAGCAAATTCAATCTGTGGCATATATTTTCTTAAGCCAGAAAATGATCTTGGATCAGATGCACTTGATAGCCATTATATATAGTTTTTTGGATAAGGAGGAAGAGGAAGTGAGAAAAATGGAGAAGGTGGATCTTCAATACGGTGCCCATGGACATTAAACTACACACACACACACACACTCTTTTAATTATATTTAACATTTAAGCTAGCATGCTGCAAAGCAAAACACCAACCTCCAGTATCATTTTTATATCAAAGCATACCCTTGGGTGTATTTGTTTTGTTAGACTTATTATTTCTTGCAATCAGAAATTTCTTGGCAGTTCACAGTATGACCAAAAGAACAATACAATAAAAGACCTACCAGATATCATTTAAATTATTTCTAATAAAAAAGTCAACCTCTCTCATGGAAAAAAGAAACAAATGGATTACTAACAATAGTACAGTTGGAAAATAAAGACTGTAGCACTATACATTTCTATTTTATTTGTAAACATGCCCACTAGCTGGTTGGTGGAGGGTGAGCAGGAGAATAAAAATACTAACAATGGGTATCCAAGGATGCTACAAAATATGGAACATCTTAATTCTGGCAGACATCTTTTATGGCAGTTTTTTTATTGTTTGTTCTGAAGTTTTACAGCATGCTCAGTGGTCCAAAAGAAGCTGGGTGTAGGAAAGGCTGTGGAAGAACCTGGGATTGGAGTTAAAAGACAGACCAGCCTAGAATCTCTATGTAGCCACAAATAGACTAAGCCCAGCCACCCTTGAATCCCATTGAACTCAAGGAGAGGTACTAATTCTTAGTTGAGAAGATCCCTGCATAAACACAAGTAGCAATAAATCAATACATCAATTAAATTGGATTTTTAGGTGTAGACCTTGTCTTTCATGCTTGGCTCAGGGATCCTAATTATTATTTTTGTATATTATTCATCTTTCCTTTTATTCCAGGACAAATTTTTGAAGACCATATCATTTGAAGCTTGCAAAATATTGGGCTCTTATATATTCTTCCACTCTCTCACCATCTCCCCCACCCAAAAAAAGTCAGACATAACAGAGAGGATACTGTGAGAAATAGACACTCTTCAAGAATATTTATTTATTCATTCATTGGCTATTAGTTGACTTCACTTGTTCAGTTGGCTCAATTTAAAGGAACCCATTGGTTTGATGTTAAGGAAATCACCCTCCCCACCACAAACATATTTTTTTTTTCCAGGAATTACTTTGTCTTCTGTTTCTGCCTTCCTTATTTGTTCTTCCATGGCATTCAGAATAACCATGATCAGAGACTGTATAGTGGTTGTCCATCAGATGAAATAGAATAATTCTAATCAATATAAATCCAGAATTGAATCCAGAAAAAAATGAAAATGCTGAACACTTCATTTTGTTAACACCCCCCCCCCAAAAAAAATCAGTTTTAGGATCACTTTTTTTAAAACAATACCCAGAAATGTAAAATCATCTCTCTCTGGACCTGGAAAGATATTAGACACCAATGAAGCATGGGTATAATAAGGCCACTCAACAGAATTCTGTAATGCTGCACTTATTGCAAAATTAAAGACATCGGAATAGTTTAGATCTAGTCACATGGGAAGAGGAACACTGGATGATCCATTAACTTAAGTTTATTAGAAAATGTATGAACACAACACTGAGAGATTTTTACAGTAGCTGCATTGAAGCTTAACTGTCTGCTACAGTTAAACAAAGTGGTGTAGTATGCAGAAATAATTGAAGAACCGGTATTTCTAGGTGAGACAAACAAAGAAAAAATCCTCTTATTTGAAAATCTTGAAAACAGTGGACTGAGTAGACTTTTCTTAGGAGGAAAAATGATCTGACTAAATTTAATTCCTAAGTTCTCCACAGGGGATAAAAAGTCAGACACAACTGGATATTAGAGATGGTATCTCAGGTATCATGCACTATTCAGCCCTTTGAGGTGGCACAGTGGTTAGAGTGCAGTACTGCAGGCTACTTCTGTTGACTGCCGGCTGCCTGCAATTTGGCAGTTCAAATCTCATCAGGCTCAAGGTTGACTCAGCCTTCCATCCTTCTTAGGTGGGTAAAATGAGGACCCGGATTGTTAGAAGCAATAGGCTGACTCTGTACACTGCTTCGAGAGGGCTGTAAAGCAGTATGGAGTGGTATATAAAGTCTAAGTGCTGTTGCTATTACCTTCCTTCCTCCCTTCCTCCCACCCACCCATCCATCCATCACATGCAGTGATTAGAATGTAATGTTGCAGGGTAACTCTGCCCACTGCCAGAAGTTCAATCCTGACCAGTTCAAGGTTAACTCAGCCATCCATCCTTCCAAAGTGGATCAAATGAGGAACCAAATTGTTGGGGGCAATAGGTTGACTCTGTAAACCACTTAGAGAGGGCTGTAAAAGCACTGTAAAGTGGTATACAACTCTAAGTGCTATGACTATTGTTCAGCAGGAAGAATTGTTTTAAAGCAGGAGTACCTTATAGAGCTTGAAGATCCGTCTGGATCGTGGGCGGTCACCTGACCAATCACGGAGTTAATAGCCGCATTTTCGTGCACTTCCAGCAGATAAGTTGGTGATGAAAAGACAGGGGGTTCGTCAGCATCTTCCACTACAATTTTTAATGTTGCCGTATCTTTGAAGGGTCCCATGCTGATGAAACGTGGATCAATATAGACATTACTTGCTTCTATCTTCAGAGTATATGAATTTTTGGTCTCAAAATCCAAGGGCTGTTAATGATGACAAACACAAAAGCTTTTTCTAGATAGTCACAACAGCAAGAACAAGACAATATAGTGCTGATACATCTGCTTCTCCTCCATTTCTTGACATTAATGTAATCCCTTTTCCCTTTCTTTTCTTGTGACTGCAAATTTCATGAGTGTTTATTAATGTCTCATTTATTTGGTAAGCCTTAGTAAAACCCCACCAAACTGGAGATTTGCTGTCTCCATTTATTTATACTTTTTTAAAATAACAACACATATAAAGATTTCTCACTTGGATTTTTTTTTTCTTTTTTTCCCTTTTTTCTTTTTCTTTTGCTATAGAAAGATTTTTTTTTCTGCTAATGACCTACATTGCATATTAATAACTCCACTAATTGTCATTCTATTCACTGTAGTTAAGGAGCAAAGAGAGAGAAATTAGCAAATTTCATGTGGCAGAAGAATTCTATTGTTTGCAGAAATGTGTGCGTGTGTAGGGGGGAAACCAGACTGAAGGTATTGTTCTTTGATTGAGATCAAACAAGTCAGGACAATTGAGATCTAGTTATATGGGAAGGGGAACATTGTGGTATCCATTTCACTGAAGTTTATAAGAATAGTTGTGTATCATAACCATCAAGAGATCTTTACAATATCACTCTTGAAGCTTAACTTTCTGGTACAGTTAAACAAAGCAGCATTGGAGGTATGGAAAAGTTTTCAAGGTGTGCAACATATGTTTAGCTGTGCTTGGGATTTAACACAATATTAGCAAAAATTGAAGCATTTATGTCTGACAGGCCAACTACATTCAGATGCAAATCATACTAATTCCAATTCAAAAATGGCAAGAACATAATAGTATATATAATGGGAAAGACCTCTGCCTATAATCCCTATGAGTCAAAACAACAACAAACCTCTGAGAAAAAAAAGAAAGAAAACAAATTTGTCTTCATGGCATAAGTGACTTTAAAAATTACATTTAAAGTCCCCATTTAAACATGGCACATGTTATTTTCTCCTGGCTTAAAGAGACCCCACTATTGGTTTTATGAGACCTTAGAGTTGGTCATTGACAGCACAACTTGCAAGGAAATTCTGTGGCTGTTAAACTGAAGCTCATAGAATTAAGAAGGTGAATATAATTTTTAATCATTGAGAAACTGGTGGAGCACAGTTTTAGAGATTTAATCAACGTGATCTTTGTTTTCATGGAGGTTTAAGCTTTCTTCTCATTACAATCACAGGTTTTAGAGAGGTACCTTGAACAGAAAAAGTTGTTAAGTGCATAAGTGCACTGAAGATCTGAATAATTATGATTATATTAGTAAGCTAGTTAGTTAGTAACCTGCCCGTGACCCATAACCTGCCTTTTCAACATTTTCTCCCAAAACACTAGACTACAGGTCTCTACTCTTTACTATTATTCTTGGTCACAAAATCAGCCAGATGTTTAGATTGGGTTTAGCATTCTCATCTATCTATCAACTTCCTAAGGATCTGGAGTAGGCAGATGTTGTTGGATGAGGCTAAAGTTATTGTTGCAGGATATAAGCTGCTCTAAATAAAGTTGCCTTTTCCAATTGACGGATGGTGATTTTGTCAATGCCAATGGGTTTTATTATTATTTTGTGCACAAGGATTCCAAGAGACAGTATTACGAGACAAGAGAGTCAGCCCTCATACAATGGCTGTACATAGAAGCTGATGTGCAATTAAGTCAATTGTACATGCTATATGCAAAATGATCTTTGTATCAGGAGTGCCAAAAGAAAAAGAAAACAAAAACCCTCGACTTTACAGTTTCTCTGTAGAGCGAGAGTGATTGGATATTCATGTTCGCAATTTGCCAATCATTTCAATAGGCCTTGGAGAGAAGCACTTCTGATTGGTTTTGCTCATAAATATTTGAAACATGCAGATAAGAAATAATAATAAGAGTTACATGACTTTTTTTTTAAAAAAAGAGGCATCACAAATTTTATGACCACCCAAGATTAATATCTACTGCAACTTCAAGAACACTGACATGTACAGATTCACAACCCAACCCTTTGATGCTTCACAATGATTAACATTTCAAATGTACAAATTTGTCAAGCTTTAGAAAGATATATAAATTTGCATCACAATGTCCCATAGAATGGAACAAAAAGGAGGAAAGAAACCTAGAGAAGTTTAAATCTGCAATGCAAATACAAAGAGCACAAATAAAAATTCCAGAACTCTTTCAGAGAGTCTCGGAAAGCTTAAGTATATATTCATATTTTCATATCTTTTTTAAAAAAATCAGCAGAGTTTTTGAATCTAGTTCTAATGTAACTTTGCCATTTTTAGTAAACACGGCAAGCACTTGCTTCTCTGCCAACTCAGAAATTACTATGCCTTTGTACCGATGAATAGGTTGCTGGAAATCAGCATATACACAATTTGCCAATCACACAACGGTATCATTTGAACTGCTGCAAATTCAGCCGCAATAAATCATACGAGTCCAAAGCGTTTGTCAGCTTAGTGCTCCAAATGCACAAAGTTGTTATTATATACAGTATATTTGAAATTAAAAACAATAACAGATATGCATCTATTATGGTGTGTGTTACGTGAAAACTATGTGCTTGATTGCAACCAAGGTCTACTAAAGAGTGCTGAACACAGTGGAAACTTAACATCTCTAGAATAATCACTTTTCCTGAATCTATATAAGAAGCAAGTAGTAGCTTCTGATATAAAGGAGAGAAAGCAACATTTCATGGCTGTGGAAAATATCTTTTGATATGATATTTGAGCTGAATCACATTGTTCAAATGGAGTTTCAAAACATTAATTATATCTTAGGTTTATCTTATGGCCTCTATCTGTTTCCCACTTCAAAATGAAAGTTCAACAGTGATATTGGTAGGAGCCACTATCTGGTAACCCACTGCTCCTCTGCATGGAAGAGGAGAAATCACAGTGATTATTTTGCACTCGTGTCAGATAAACAGGTAACAGATAACAGATAATCAGAGTTGGAAGGGACCTTATAGGTCATCTAGTCCAACCCCCCACACAAGCAGGAGACCCTACACCATTTCTGACAAATGGCAGTCCAATCTCTTCTTGAAGGTCTCAAGTGATGGCACTCTCACAACTTCCGAGGGCAAGCTGTTCCATTGGTTGATAGTTCTCACTGACAGAAAGTTTCTCCTTATTTCCAGGCTAAATCTCTCCTTGTTCAGTTTCCATCCATTATTCCTTGTCTGGCCTTTGGTGCTTTAGAAAATAGCTTGAATCCTTCCTCTCTGTGGCAGCCCCTCAAATATTGGAAGACTGCTATCATGTCTCCCCTGGTCCTCTTCACTAGATTAGCCAAGCCCAGTTCCTGTAACCATTTTTCCTAAGTTTTAGTCTCCAGTCCACTCATCATCCTGGTTGCTCTTCTCTTTTTCTAGAGTCTCAACATCTTTTTTATAATGTGGTGAACAAAACTGGATGCAGTACTCTAGATGTGGTCTTACTAAGGCTTTATAGAGTGGTATTAATACCTCACTTGATCTTGATTGTATCCCTCTGTTAATGCAACTTAGGATCGCATTAGCTTTTTTGGCTGCTGCTACACACTGCTGGCTCCTATTTAGCTGGTTGTCCACTAAAACTCCAAGATCCCTCTCACAGTTACTGCCATTGACCCTGGTTTCACCCGGTCTGTATGTGTACTTTTGTTTTTTCTTGCCTAAGTGTAGGACTTTACTTTTCTCTACATTTAATTTAATTTTGTCAGATACGGCCCACTGTTCTAGTCTATCAAGATCCATCTGGATCTTGAGCCTATCTTCTTGGGTGTTAGCTATTCCTGCCAGCTTAGTATCATCTGCAAATTTGGTAAATTCCCCTTCTCTCATTGAAGTAGTTAATGAAGATATTAAAGAGTACTGGGCCTAAGACGGAACCTTGTGGCACCCTACTGCTTACTTCCCTCTATGTAGACTTAGACCCATTAAGGACTACTCACTGAGTATGGTTTGTCAGCCAGTTGCGAGTCCATCTAGTGGTGGTGCTATCTATTCCACTTTTTTCTGTCTTACTAAGAAGTAGGTTGTGGTCTACTTAAATATGTCAGAAGCACCGAGACAGTTTAGCCAATGACATCACCATTGCCCTGGGGACACCCAGTTGATGTCCCCTTGTCCCTGGCAGGAGCTTGAGTGGCAGCTCTTGGGTCTCCAAAATGGGCTTGCTAAACTCCTGCCCAGCATTCCAACCACTTGCATCACTGTCCTCCTAATTATGATAATGATGATTTTCCATCTATTAAAATACTTTGCACCAATTTTTTTTTTTGGGGGGAGACAGATGCCAAAAATGCCAACTAAACAAAATGACGATGGAACACAATCTATATTAGGAAAGAGTATATTGTTATTCAGAGGTGTTTTTTTTTAGGGAATTTAATAGATTATTGTAAAATGGCACTCCCTTAATTTGTGTGAGATCAGGACTAGCAGTGAAACTAGTTGGATGGACATTGAGAAAAAGAGTAGGATATAGCATACTGGAATTTACAACCACTGGATTTGGTGATGGCTTCAACAATATTACTAACTTCTTGGAACAACACATGACACATTCGTGTAATTCTATTGGCAACAACGTGGAAATGGTTTTTCATTATTTTCTTTTGGGATGTGTTTTTGACTTCTCAACTCAGTTTACAGTTCTTGAATTTCTTGGTGATCTTCCAAGAAATCTATTAAACAGGTCATATCCTGCTGCTTAGTCTTTTTGATATCAACCATGATAGCTAGGAAATCAAATATATTGAGCTGATCCATATCTTCTCTGGTCCCCACCCAAAATTGTGCACCTCTGCTTTAAGAGCTGCTTTGTGTATTGCCAGGGTTCACAAACCCATATTTCTTCCAGTTCCCATGCCATTTACCTTTCTTAATCTAATAATGCCTTCCTGAGATTGAGAGTCAGAGGTGATCTCAAAGATATCCATTCCATCTCCTTCAATAATGTCATAGGATGACTTCGCATTCTCACCAATGTCCAGGTCATTTGCTTTAACCCTTCCTATTGCTTCGCCGACAGCAATGTCTTCCAATACTGAGAAATGATACAAACCTGAGAGAAAGAGAGAAGAGGAGAGATGAAAAGAACAGCCATAGCCTAGCAACCTGAAGAACAGTAAAACTTATTGCATCACCTATTTTCTTCTTGTTCTCTATTTCTTAAATGTGGCAGTTTAGAATGTAGTCATATTTTTACAGGTTTCTTGGGCTATATGTCACATCATATACAGTACACTCTGCAACAGGATGACAAATAACTAGGTCTAAGAATGATTCATTGTTCTAGCCCACTTATAACTGATACTGCTAATGCAAAACATTCAGCTATTTTCAGCAACAAAATGAAAAGGAAAAAGAAAACATACAACTTTCCAAATGTTTTGAAAACTGTCTACTTATTTATAGATCAGCTGCTAAGGATATAAAAGAAATCTAGCACATATTTCTTTTCATTTTAAATTGTATGGTGCACCAAAGTAAATTCCATTATGGCATGGATGACAGCAACATGGGAATTTGATGCTTTTAACATGTTCAGTTAGAACAAAAAAGTAAGAAACATCAAAGAAGGTTTCAAAGAATGGTGTAAAACCAAGGTATAATTGGAAAAAGTACTTTTAAAATGAAGTTAAGCCAAATCCTCATTTAAATATTCCATATTTAGTGGGGCATTTCTAAAAGAATTCTTTGTTTTATGCTTTTGATTTCAGAAATATATTTGGGTGACTCAAGGTTTGGGGTATTAAAATGTCTAATGAAATATGGAAATGTGGGGTTGGCTATGTAGAAGCTCAGAACATTTTTAAGTGATTCATGGAAATGCAGAAATAGTCAAAACACGTTATATTAAATCTCTAGGTTGACCAGATCTGATGGGAATAGAAGGGGATGCCTTTAGTCTTCACCCAGGGCCAAATTCTCCATATATAATGGTCTGGATCTTTTAAAATCTTGATGCCAAACTCTGCAAGTGTTCAAGTTCTAATGTTCCAGACAAGTGATTTTTCCCATAGGACCATAGAAGGAGATGAAACTCCAACCTTGCTAAGAAACTTAATTAATAACCTTTTTTTATATAACTGGGCAGAAAAACAACATATCAGTTTCACTCCTCCATGGTATCACAGCAAAAAAAAACAAAAAACAGTGGAGAATTTATATATTGGCATACTAATTGCTGCTAATTAATTAATGTTTAATTATGGAGCTGAGTAAAGAGAGCAAGTATTGCCAAGTAGATGAATAAGATCTGGAAAGTTTTATCTATTTGGAGATGTTTGGCAAAATATCAAAGGAAGAGTATAAATGTAAAATAGAACAATGAACTCTTGCATTAGCTGAAATTTGTTCCTTCCAACTGACTACTTTAATTAGAATGTACCCTTTGTTTACCCTCTTTATTTATTTTATTCAGTCATTCATTCATTCAGTTTGTATCTACCACATTGAACCAAGCATTTTGAACCAACAGCAATATAACAAAACATCCATACTAAATGTAATAAAATCAATAATAATAAAGCCATCAGTCATTCATAGGTGCCATCTCAATTACCATAAGCCCTCTAAAAAGCTTCCAATTTTTAGCAATTTTCAGAAACATAACCACCAATAAAAATTATGATTTATGAAATAACATTCCATGCTGTTTATCATATCAGTGTAAAATATCCATAATTGTTTCAAATTGTCTGAGATAATTCAAACATTAAAAAAGGGAGATTAAGAATCCTAAACTTTTAAAGAACATTACATTGAGAATTGCAGAAGTTTCCTCCAAGACCTTTTCATTAAACTAGGACTAGTAGAACATGCTAATGGTTTCACCCATTCCTAATTCAAAACACAGGAAAATATTTCCTACCTGCTTAAACTGGTTTCCAACAGAGTATTTTACATCACCTATCAGTTTCTCATTACTTAGAGAAAGAATGGAATTGTTCATTCTAATGACATCTCTGACTTTTAGTAATGATCTGGAAGCTGGCAAAGCATGGGTAATCTCTGTCTCCTGAACATGTCTACAGATGGCCTAATTATGCATGCTTCTTAGTAATTCACTTGCTTCAGCTCTGGGTAAGAGGTGAAATTACCCATTTCAGGGACTACCTATCTCTGAAACCAATCAAATAGCATTCACGCATACCCGATGAGTCAGACAGTCTTAAATAGAAATACCAGGACTTCATCTTCTCATTTTTTGGTTCCTTTCATAGGAAGAATTTACTGGTGTCATAATATAATTGCCATAACTATTTGCACAGATTATCTCAGTATGTCTCAGAATGGTTATGAAATATATGTACCCAAGAAGCCCTGTTTTGGGGACACACATTTAGTTTAAAAATATTAATAAGTCTGTGGGTGAAACAGCATTATGCTAACAACAACAAAAAAAGTCTTTATTAATAAATTGTTTCATTCTGTTGACAGAATCCAACCATCCAAAAGAGATTTATTGAAAGATTTTGAAATCTATTGAATAGAACAATGGTAGACAACCTAATGCCTTCCAGATGTTTTGCATATTTTACCATTGTACTGTAGCTGATGATGAGTGGAAGTCAAAACATCTGGAGGGCACCAGAATACCTAACTTTAGGAGATAGCAACTCCATTTTAGGGTTAAGTTTAGGGAGTTTGCTATTTATGCTATGGATCCAGAAAACATTCTTTCTAATGGGTTGGAAGCTAACTGTTGATAATGGCATTTCTCTCCTGAATTGGTTGGTGGACCAACTTCTTGCTGGGCAAATAAGACATATGAATCAGCCTTTAGTCAAAGCTGGACATGTAAGGTTATTTGATTGAAGGCATTGTTAGAAAATAGAGGATGGTGATACACTAGTATTTGTTGAAGGTATATCCAGATGCCCAGAAAAAATAAGAAAAGGTAAGCTAAGCTAAGATGAAATTAAATGAAATGTATTCTGGGTGATAACAAGGAACATCCTTAGAGGATGAGTGTCAGTTTCCCTTTTGGTGCATGAATGCTTTATGACTGCTCACATCTACCATGACCAGCATGTTGGACATGTCTAAGCCACTTAGTGGCAGCTATTTTATGAAAGTAACCATGGCATATTTTCATCATTACAAATAGTCTCCTTGGCCCAACAGATTTGTCAACCTGAGCTATAGAGGATCACTCACCACACTTTAACATATGCTAATCTTCTCCCAAGTACATTACTCTAGATATGTGACACTAAACTTCCAGAATTCACTTCTCCCACATGACCTCTGCTAAGAATTCTGGAAAATGACTGCATACCTGCCTAACTACTAGCATGGAAAAGGTGATACAACACAAACATACTTAATACAATTTAAAAATTATTTCTTGTAGCCAAAAGTCATTGAAATTAAACTTCCAATGGGCCTTTAAAACCTAGGTATTTTCCAAGGATTAGATGGGGAAATAGAGTTGCAGTTAAAAGGCTGTGTATTTTTAAAGGTGCTACTTTTATTTCTTATGAATGTGCATTAATTTCTTTTCTCGTTGGTATAAATTTGCCACAGAAACTCAAGACCACCTTATAAAGGTGATGAATAAATTTAATAAATATATTTTATGTCTTGCTCTATTATACCATTACTGGCATAAAATTCAGATGTGTAACTATCCATTTAATGTTGCAAGCTTTGGTTTGGGAAGCTCAAAGAGGTTAGTAGAGATTAAACTGTGATTCAATCTAATATTTTGTCCGACTCTCGGAAGGAAATGAGGAAAAAAGGCTGCATGCAACTTTTCTTTCTGCCAATAGCAGCAAAAACAAATATAATATACTCTGCTTCATACATCTCCTTGAAAATCACCATTTGTGATGATTCAAGAGCCTTCGTGTAAAAATAAATATATAGATGAAAATAAAACCATACACTGGAAATGTTTATTTGTAGCCTTAAGATAGAATTGATTTCTTTGTTCCCTACATTCAGATTCTGTGCCCATTATATCTTATGCTTATTGCCTAAAATAATGCATTATGGGCTACAAAAACAAAATGGCAGTTAATTATGTACTGTATTTTTTCTTAGTGTTTCCAAGGTTGAAACATAGATAGGGATCTCACTGGCAACCACTAAAAATAATTCATAATATACAAGCAAGAAATGGAATTATAATAAAAGGCTATCGCAGGAAATTTTTCAGATGGGTTCTATTGTTTAATTAGGCATTTCCTTAATATATTCAAAAATACATGCCACAACTCATACTCATTTTTTCACTTTTTAAAAAATCTATAGTTTAAGGATATAATAAGTTGGATCACAGATTCCATTTAAAATGCCAGTACTGGACACAGTTTATACTCTTAATCAAGATGGTGACATGGTCTGATATATATTGTGGATACAATCGAATAGAAAATGAGTCCAAAATTATCTTCACTGAGGTGATTTCAAGAAGCAATCTTATAGAAGGCTGGAGGCTAAAACATATGAAGAATATTTACAGGAATTAGGTCTGTCTAGTCTAGTGAAAAGAAGGACTAGGGATGACATGATAGCAATGCTCCAATATTTGAGGGGCTGCCACAAAGAAGAGGGGGTCAACCTATATTCCAAAGCGTCAAAAGGCAATACATGAAAGAATGGATGGAATATAATCAAGGAGAGAAGCAACCTAGAACTGAGGAGAAATGTTCTGACAGTGAAAACAATTAACCAGTGGAACTGCTTGCCTTCAGAAGTTGTGGGTGCTCTATCACTGTAGCAGAGGTGGTATTCAGCAGGTTCTGACCATGTGATGACCCAGGGTGGGATACAAAAGCAACAAAGTCACAAAAGCAGGTGAAGTCCCTTTAATTCCTTCAACTTGGCTTCAAAGCTCCAATTATCATTGACTGGAGAAAAAATTCCCCCACAAACAGTTGCAAAAAGGGAGAACTTCTTCAAACTCAAAATACATATAAATTATAAAAGAAAAAACAAACTGAACAACTAATGAGACAAGGCAGGATGACTTGAAGACGTCCACAGATATAGAAATACACACATTGGGAAGGATGCCAGAACTCAGATAAGAACTGACAAACTAGAAATATTTTCACGCTTCGCATGCAGCACTGGCCCATGCGTCGTTTGTCCTTTTAAACAGTCCTCACAGCTGCAGCCCATGAAGGGGATCAAGGCCCTTTCCTCCCCCATAGACCACACCATTCACGTTTCTCCCTTATCCGCTACTCCCTGCATGCCCTAGGATGAAGAGGGGATGGGTCTAGGTCTTCCTCTGAATGCCCAGCCAGCCTGTGCCCTTCCCCAGTTTCCTCCACAACCTCTGGAGCCACACTCCCACTCCCTGTCAGCTGTTCATCCTCTCCCTCAGAGTCAGATTCTAACAGGGGCATGACAGACCAGTTCTGGAGAACCGGTAGAGGAATTTTTGAGTAGTTCAGAAAACTGGCAAATATCACCTCTGACTGGAGATTTTTCAGTATCCTCCCCCTGCCATGCCCACCAAGCCATGTCCACATAACCGGTAGTAAAAAAAAAAAAAAAATGAATCCACCACTGCACTGTAAGCTTTAAACAAAAAGGTCTGGACAGCTACTTTTCTGGAATGGTATAGGGGCTCCTGCTTGAGCAGGGGGTTGGACTAGAAGATCTCCAAGGTCCCTTTCAACTCTCTTATTCTGTTAGAATTCCACCTGCCCTGTAAGACACTACATAATCTCTCTAGAACCACCTGTACTGATCAAGACTTCCCAAAAAAATAATTTATTGGCCATGTTTTCACCACTGACAGGTATATGAGAAATGTTCCTCTTGATTTGATGTACAGGCCAGAGATAATATATCAGTAGACCTTTACATATGGAATATTTTTTTTTTTCTATGTGGAAAATTCACTGTTTCAGGAATGGAACATCTGGTACATCTGTTTGAGAAGATTTGCTTTCAGAAAACTGGATCCACAGATCCAGTTCATAGACAGATCAGCCCAAGCTGGAAGCCAATCCCAAAATTGTGAGTTTTGCACAAAGTCATTCACACCTAGGACTTTATAGGGTTCCCAAAATGGTTGGCTATGGCTTGAGACTCCACTTTATTAGGTAACTGCACAAAATATTATTCATTACATTAAGTTAAGTCTGATTCTGTATCAACTTGCTTCAAAATGCTGTACGGGTAGTCTTCGACTTGCGACATTTCATTTAATGACCATTCCAAGTTACCATGGCACTGAAAGTTATAACCCTTTTTCACACTCAAAACTGTCCAGCATCTCCATTGTCACATGCTCAAAATGCAGATGCTTGACAACTGATTCATATTTATGATGTTGCGGTGTCCTGAGTTCATGTGATCAACTTTTGTAAACTTCCGATGGGGAAGCCAAATTTACTTAACAACTATATGTCACTAACTTAACAACTGTTGTGATTCACTTAACTAACTATGGTAAAAAAACTATAAAATGGGACAAAATTCATTTGACATAAATGTCTCATTTAGCAATAGAAATGTTGGGCTCAATTGTGGTCGTAAGTCAAGGATTACCTGTATTGGTTTTTAAATTCCTTATTGCAATAGTCAATTTATATATACGGGAGCTCAAAGTTAAAAGAAATATTAACAATAATAATGGCAAAACCTTGTGAAAATTAAGACCATGCAAAACTTTGAGTTGAGAGTGGTTTTGAAACAAAATGAGAAAAAGAACATTTCAAATTAAATTAAGGTGCCTTCAAATAGCTCATAAATATTTTGGTCTTTTTAAAATGGGAGTACATATCATTACTAAATCAAATTCCTATGTCAAACAGATTCTACTTGGCAATTCAAATGGAAAATCTGAATTGACTTGACTTCTTAAATCAGATCCAAATTCAAAACAGATTTTAGTTCATTTATGCACCCATAGTATTTATTTATTCTTTTGGGAGAGGTCGTAGACTTTTGTGTTGCTGTTTTAAATGATGTAATTTTTAAAATCACTGAAGCATTCATTGTTTATTATCTTGAACAAAAATCACAGATTCTGAAAGAGAATTAATATGAGGAAAAATAATTTGAAAAGAGATAGCTATTTACATTGCTTAATACAGAACATAAAGATGAAATATGGCTTATGTAATATATATATATATATATATATATATATATATATATATATATATATATATATATATATATATATATATATATAATATTATATTATATTATATTATATTATATTATATTATATTATATTATATTATTATATAATGACGTGGGAAAATACCGAACAAAGCTGAATACCATACATGTAAGTACCCACGAAAACTTAAGAAAACATATATATATATATATATATATATATATATATATATATATATATATATATATATATATATGTATGTATGTATGTATGTATGTATGTTATAATATATATATATATATATATATATATATATATATATATATATATATATATATATATATATATATATATATATATTTTCTGAGGTTTTCGGGTATTTGTATGTGGATCTTTGGTTATTCGGGTTTTCTCCCGCGTAAGATTGGAAGTATCTAGGCAACGTTTCGATGAAGTCTCATTCATCATCTTCAGGCTTCTGTCTTCAGCTCTGTGCTTCTCAGAGTGATGTGAGCTTGCAGCTGCTTCTTCCTTTTAACTGCTAGTGGGGGTGTGACTTGATTGGGTGGGGGCTTGGCTGTGTTCTGATTGGGTGGGGGTGTGTTCTCATTGGTTGGGGTTTGGCTGTGTTCTGATTGGTTGGGGGTTGGCCATGTTCTGATTGGCTGGAGGTGTGTTCTGTTCAGGTGGGGGCTTGGTTGTGCTCAGGTTGGTCTTAGTTACTGGGGATTTGAGCTGGTGAGCTGTGATCTTGCTGTTTGGCTTCGAGTTCGTGGTCATGCTGCATCTTCATGGTGGGGTCAGTTCGCTTCATGTATGGCTCAGAGGGGTTTGAAGTGGGTAGTGATGCAGCCGCAGTGCGGCTTCTGGTCTGTGGTTGTGTCTCATCTTCTGTGTGGGTATGAGTCTGCTTTTTACGTGGAAGTGTGGTGGTGGCATCTTGTGTGGCCCTCGTGGGTGTGGGTCTGGTGTCATTCATCATGTTAGGTACTGTCTGTTCAAGAGGGCGGGTTTCGAAATGGCTGGTAAGCGGGAGGTGTCATCTCGTTTATTCATGCTGTGTGGGCGTTTTCTCTATCTCTATGGCTTCTCTGATTATTCTGTTGTTGAAGTGTTCGGTTTTGGCGATAGTTCTGGTATTTTTAAAGTCAATCTCATGTCCTGTGGCTTTGAGGTGTTGGACCAGGGAAGAGGTCGGTTCTTCTTTTTGATTGAGTTCTTATGTTCTTCAACGCGTGCACTTATTCTTCTGTTAGTTTGTCCAATGTATGTGGTGGGGCAGGCGGTGCAAGGGATTTCGTATACTCCTTGGTTTTCTAATTCGATTTTGTCTTTAGGGTTTCTTAGGATGGTGGATATTTTTCTGTTTGTGCAGAATGCTGTTTTAATGTTGTGTTTTTGGAGGATCTTGCTGATTTTGTCTGTAGTGCCTTTTATATATGGGAGGAGGGCTTTGCCGTTCTCTTGTTCTCTGTCTTGGATTTTGGTTGGGGTTTCTTTTGGATTAGATGGGTAATCTTCTTTCTTTGGAATCCATTGGCTGTTAGTACGTTGGTGAGAGGATTTAGTTCGGTTTTTAGGTGTTGTTCATCAGCTAAGCATTTTGTTCTGGAGATGAGTGTCTCAGCTACGGAATTGATCTGTGCTGGGTGGTGGTGTGAGAGTGCGTGTAGATAGCGGTTAGTATGTGTTTTCTTCTGGTAGATGGTGTGTCCTAGGGAGCCATTGGGTTTTTTGTATACCAAGACATCTAGGAAGGAAGTTGATTGTTAGCTTCTGTTTCCATGGTGAATTGTATTTTGGGGTGTAGGCTGTTGAGGTGTGTGAGGAAGTTGTTCAGTTTTTCTTTCCCATGTGGCCAGATTATGAAGGTGTCATCTACGTATCTGAGCCAGAGTTTGGGTTTGTGATCATGTTTTTCTAGAGCTTGTGCTTCAAAGTGTTCCATGTAGAGGTTGGCGATGACAGGTGAGAGGGGTGATCCCATGGGTGCTCCTTCTATTTGTTTGTATTTTTGTCCATTGTAGGTGAAGTATGTATTGGATAGACAGTAGTTGGTCAGATCTAGGATGTGCTGGGGGTTGTATTTGTTTTGGATGGCTGTCAAGGCTTCTTTTATTAGCACTTGGGTGAAGAGGGATATGACATCGAAGCTCACTAGTAGGTCACTGGGTTGTAAGTTTTGTTTCTTTATGATCTCGATGAACTGGAATGAGTTTCTTACATGTGAGTTGATGGATTCTGCATAGGGCTGTAGCTGTTTGGCGAGAAATTTGGCTAGGTTTTGTAGAGGTGAGCCTATGGAGCTGACTATTGGTCTAAGTGGAGTTCCTTCTTTGTGTATCTTGGGGAGACCATAAAGCTTAGGGCATCTGGATGATTTCTCTCTGGGTATGATTCTTTGCTGGATTTCTTCACTGATGGGGGAGGCTTTTATTTTGGATCTGGTGGTTTTTTCTAGGTAGGTGGTGGGGTCTGTCTTTGGGGTTTGTATGTGGGGTCTAGGAGTAGGTTGGTTAACTTGGTTTGGTAGTCAGATGTGTTCATAACCACTGTCGCGTTGCCCTTGTCTGCTGGTAGGATTATTATGCTGGTGTCTTCTTTCAGGTTACGTAGTGCAGTTTGTTCTTCTTTGGATAAGTTGCTTTTGGGTGGTTTGCTAGTGCAGAGGATGTTGGTGATTTCGAGTCTGATTCTATTAGCATCATCAGGGTTGGTTTTGGTCAGGCTGGTTTCAACTCCGCATATGATGGTTTCTGTGGGGATGTGTTTGGGAGCGACAGCAAAGTTGAATACTTTTGAAAGGACCTTGGTTTCGGCTTCGGTGAGGATCTTGTCTGAGATGTTGTGCACTGTTTGTTTCATGTGTGGCTGTGAGGGGAGGAGTTGGTTTCTGGCGTTGTTGTAGTTTTCTGAGTTTGTTGGTGTGTGTGTCTGTCTTGAGGGTGGTCTGTGTTTGGCTCTCCAGACAGCGAGTTGTTTGGATTTGTCCCAAAGTAAGGGGTGAATCTTGTTGCTGAGTCTGAGGTGAAGTGTGAGGAGATCTTTGTTGATTTGGTCTAGGAGAAATCTTTTTGTGTGAAGTTCATTTCTAATTAGGGCCAATTCTGTTCTTTTTAGGATGCGTTTGGTGGCTGCTGTGTTGGTGTGGAATTTCAATTGGAAGCTTGTGGGAATTAAATTTTGATCTCGGCAGTTGCATAGGAATGCGAGGTCACATAAAATGGAAGCTCTTTGGACTTCAAGTTTTTCATAAGTCCTGGTCAGATGGTGGGTTTCCTCCCGTAGAGGTGCAATATTTGTTTTCTGAGGTTCTCGTGGGTATTTGTATGTGGATCTTTGGTTATTCGGGTTTTCTCCAGCGTAAGATTGGAAGTATCTAGGCAACGTTTCGATGAAGTCTCATTCATCATCTTCAGGCTTCTGTCTTCAGCTCTGTGCTTCTCAGAGTGATGTGAGCTTGCAGCTGCTTCTTCCTTTTAACTGCTAGTGGGTGTGTCATACCCCCACTAAATCACTAAATCTCAAGAACCATAAAGCCTATAAACTTGAAATTTGGCACGTATGCTCCTCTTGGCTTCTTGGTGCTCGTTAAGAAAGGATTTTTTGAAATGACCATCAGATCATTAGTATTTCTTATACAGTAATTAACACGCTCTGATGCTAAGGAGTTCTACTCCCCTTGCCATCCGAAAAGAACTCCGTTCCAACTGCCAGTTGCCTCACATTCCGTTACCTTAGTTCAAACTGGCAGACGTTCCACTCCTTCATTTGGGAGTGGCCTGGGGCTCCTTACAGTACTAAATGTCGGTACTTCACCTAAATGTCTATGCCTTCCATCTATGGAACTGTTTCTGGACTCAAGGCAGTGGGAGCAATATTTCCTTATGTGTTTCAATCACCGACCACCACTGAGCCAACTGATTGTGAACCAAATTTCTCCTGCATAGCTTGATCACAAAGTTTCATCGTGAAGCATGATGAAAACTATCCAGCTAGTTTGATATAAGTGCCCCTAAAATTATTTTCAAGAGAACGCTGTAGTTGTGAAAGTTCACTGTTCATATTTCAAAGGCTCAGGAGGGCTGTATTTATGTGAAATAGCCATAAATACACATGTATATTTTGCTCAGAAACAATAAAGATACATAACTCTCTCAATACTGTCTGAGTTCATTAAAATTTATTGTGAATATGCCAAGTGTTACGTCTTATGAATATTGATTGCCTTCCTGTTCAGTGTGGTTCTACTGTAGCTATGAACATTCTGCTTTTATGCTTGTTTATTTTTATTTTCCCAGAAAATACATGTAACATTGTCTGTGTACCTATATATCTATTATATTTTTCCTCCAGGACTTCAAGGCAATATAAGTAGATATCACTAAGTACTAATTAGGCTACCTGTCAATTTCTGATTCAAATGTATTCCATGACTGATTCAAATGTATTCCATGACTGAGTAAGGATTCCAATCTGAATCTCGCCCTAGACCAAGACAATAATTACTATATTACTCTTATTTTCATGAAAATCATAAAAAGTTCTTCTGGCAAATATATAGAGTTGCTGCTGCTACTAATCTTTCCTGATAGCTAATATAGCTAGATTCAATTTCCTGTAAAATCAAACACAAAACTAGAGCTGTTTCAGACTGCCCAAAGATTTGAAGCCAATGTGTGCGGAGTTAATTTTTATTCCATAAAATATCCAATTAGATTAAAACAATGAGCAGCAAACGGATTACAGCCATAGCAGTTAATTGATGGCACCAAAACATTTCCTGTGGGAAACAGATTGTAATTTATCACAATCTGAGTGTGACTCTTAATGTGGTTCAGTCTTTTTTAAAAAAGGTTTGAGGGGCAATATAATATGATAGATTAAATGCTCACTATCAACCAGTATTATGTACAGGAATGGCCTATCCAGCGTAACTATGGAATAAGGAGTATTTTATAATTTCTCTAGCTTTAGCTAACATATAACCCATCATTTATGTGTAGTGGTTTATAATGAAATCTTTTTTTTTTTTCACTTTTAAGGGAAGAAATGAATATTAACTGCCTGTTCAAGTAGATGAATTCTTAGGTTTGTAGATTGGCTCTAATTCCTATTATTGATTCTTTTTTTTTCTTGTTCATCTAGAAATGATTCAACAGCTGAGAGATATTGAAATAATATTGTGATTCAACATTCAACTTTCTGATTTTAGCTATGAATGATTGTTTTTATAAGCTAACCAGAGTTCTTTTAGATAAGGAGTCAGACAAACCTTTTAAATAAATAAATATTGCAATATAAAACAGCAACCAATTTATAATTGTAACACAATGAGCAGCTACTATACAGGAAAAAATGCTGAGGGAATGACTAAGATTTAGGAGGTGGCCAATTGTGTTTGCATAAAGCACTTTACTTATTTTCTGAACTGGTCAATATTTTGGTTACACATAATACACTGACTATAAACTAACCAAATAAAACTGCAAGTCTACTAAGATACAGATGAAAATTAAGGTTAGCACTAACTAGTTTAATATGTGTGACCATACTTGCTCCATCATTCACTAACCTGATTAAATGTGTTGGGCAAACAGAAAATCTGTCTTTTTTTTTTTCTCAATTGTTCTGCTTCCCTTTCATAGACTGGTTATAATAAATGAAAGAGAAAAACAGCTAACAGTGATGGATGCTTATAAGAAAGTTATATCAGAATATACCTATGTCTAAATAAAACCAACCCTTATTATAACTCTCAAAAAGCACCATATAATAGATCAGCAAAGCATAGCACCAAATATGGATTTTGAATTTAAGATCAGCAATTAACTAGAGCTAGTATTGTTTTTCCAGTTTTTATCTTCAATTATGCATTGGTCGATTTCTTGCTTTTAACAACAACACTATGTATCTTTTTAGATATGTCACTCATTGATTCTAGCGTAACACTAATCTAACAGGGCTTTGAAAGCATTGGAGATAACAGAAGACTAAGAAATAGATAAAGAAAAAGACAAATGCAGAGAAAGGGGAAAAGGACTGTATGGATATCAATATTATAAACAGGTTTGTATTTTTTTTTCCTTATGGATTTCTAGGGCTCACATTTTTGAACTTCTCGTTAATTCAAGCCATGACCCTAAAGCTGTGTGACATTACTCAGTCCCAATGCTGTTATATATAAACCTTACATATCAATATTTATTCTCTGTATGTCAGACACCAAAAGTGCCTGTTAGAAGTAGGCATCTCAATAGGATGACTTGTTGGAATAGGGTGACCTGACTTCAAATCAATACTCATCCACCCTTCTCCTTTACACAGGTCAAATTTAAATTTAAATAGCTGCAGGGATCCCTAAACCTGTGGCCATCCAGAGATTGTTGGCAACATGATATAAAACAAGTCCCTGTGTTTATAATAAGCATTTTAAGGAGAGACTAAGTACAAGAAGGTCAAAAGACAAACTGTTTGAAGAACAATGAGATTGGATGTGTGATGAGTGCCAGGCAGAGAATACTGACTTCCTCCAAGCAGGAAAACAAGACCTTTTAGAGCTTTTGACATGGAAGAAAAAGTTTCTATTAGGCTTTTTACAGGCGTAACTTTCTTCTGCTTAGCAACTGGACAAATCTTTCACCCAGTTTATTTGCCCGTAGACTGGGAGGAGAAATGAAAGAAAGGCAATGAGAAGACAAAAGAGTCTAACATCTCTGGGTTGCTGATACACTGAATGATGCAACCATTTTATTTCTCTTTTCTGTTTCCCCAGATAGTCATATTCCAAATAGTCATATTAACCTGCTCGGTTGCGAGTTCTAATTGCTTGGCCTAGAACATGCCTAAATCTCACAATAAAAGCGTATTAAACCATGATGTGATCAGTGGGTTTGTTAGTTTTTGTTCTGCAGCTTGTGTGTTCAGTAACTTGACACTTCTTTGGGCTGAGAAGGAGTGATTAGTCTGAGATTACACAGCTAACCTCCATGCTCAAAGGGTATATGGGGCTCTATTAGCCCTTCGAGGTAGTCTGGAAAGATGCTCAACCAGGACTAGCAGCACTATGTTTATTGTAAGGTTACATTTAACAGAATCTTGCAAAACTGAAGGTCCCCTCCTCTCTTTTTAGTCTCTGGAAAACTAGGGACATTCTCTTCTGAAATGCTCCCTGTGTTTTTCTTCTACCTGCAGTCTGAAGTATCTGTTATCAGACCATTGAAATATGGTGGCTTAGTGGTTAAAATGCAGTACTACAGGCAAATTCTGTTGACTGTCAGCAATTTGGCAGTTTGAGTCTCATCGGCTCAAAGGTTGTCTAAGCCTTCCATCCTTCTGAGGTCAGTAAAATGAGGACCCAAATTGTTGGGATTGATATGCTTCCTCTGTAAACTGCTTAAAAAGGGCTGTAAAGGCCTATGAAGTAGCACATAAGTCTAAGTGTTATTGCTATTGTCCTGGCTGTGGATCTTCTTCCTGTTCCCCCAAGGCCATTCCCACACACCATCATAGTTTCTTTCATCCCTAGTCTAACACCTACAGCACTCCACTATTCAACTGTTCTATTTTATGCAATTAGCAAACTTCACAAATCATGCACTGTGGTTATTTACAGTATGATGTAAATACAATGGCTGGGTTTCACATACCACCTTAAAGAAGACACCCCTCTTTACAAACCACAGTGATTAGATTTACACAGTGTGCCAAGATAAAACCATACAAGGCACTTAGTTCCTTCCAATGATATGTATATCCAATTATTCTCTTTCTTGGCCTGACGTCTGATTATTATGGATGCATCAGAAATGTCACTTACTTTGTGCAAACTTTGGAGCATTGTCATTGACATCAGTCAGGGTAATAGTCACTGTGGTGGTTCCAGAAAGTCCACCCATGTGTCCACCCATATCCTTTGCTTGGATGACCACGGTATATTCCTCTTTGGCTTCCCGGTCCATGTTTGAAAGAGCAGTTTTGATGATAGCTGGGAAAAGAAAAAGAAAGAATAAAGAAAATATCATCCAAAAAATGGGAAGTGGGAATTTTATGCAATCTGACCAAAGCTGGATTTAATATTGGGGATGATGCTCTTGAAACTATATCCATTCAAAGGTAATATTTAAAATGCAGTAACACAAGAAGAACCCATCTGGATAAGGCCACTGGCTTATCTGGCCTAACATATTTAATATATATGAAATTTGGGGATCTAGTTTGGGGATTACTCACCTCCTTAACTGTCAGTTGATTTGACTTACCTGAATGTCTAAGTCAGGGGCAGCAACCTTAAACACTCAAAGAACCACAACCATCCTAACCAGAACCCCCCTGTTCATTCTGGAGCCAACCAGAAATCTGGTTCCCCCACCATATAGTCTCATCCTAGCATGGCGTCCTTTTTCCTCCGCCGACCGGAAGTCTGGTTCCCCCACCACAGTCTCCTCCTAGCACGGTGTCCTTTCCCCTTTACCTGCCCTAACCGAAAGCCCTATCAACTGATTGGCAACAGAGAGTCACAGCAGAGGGATGAAAGAGTCACATGCAGCTCCAGAGCCATAGGTTGCCGACCTCTAGTCTAGGTAAATATCCACTTTCTTCTTCACTGTTCCATGGATGTCCCTCCAGAAACTGCATGCTCAGTGGCAAAGGTGACTATCCTACTCAGCACTTTTATCATTCTATGGCTCAGGGTGTATGAGAACTATGTTTCTTTTGCACCCAGTAAACCACCTACACTTGGAAAGGAGTGCAATTGCCTGCTTCCACTCTACTCCCTGGAGAATGAGGTCAAGGCATGCTGGTAAGGATTCCAGAAGTAGAAACCAGACCACTAATAATAGCCACTAATAGCATGACCCTACCCAAATCTCTTCAGTTCAGTTCTGAAACCTTCTAAATTCACAATTAATTCTGCAGTTTAACTTCCACATTTGGCTCTCCTGCACTGTATGATGAGCTACTTTGCTTCAGGCAGCCCCAGGAAGGAAGGGAGATGAAAGGAAGGGGAAAAATTAAAAGAGAACTAATGCCTTCAGAATATATTTATTTACACCTATAGTTTAGCATGGGTAAACAGTTCCCTAAAAACAGGGAGCACACACACACACAAAACTATCCTGCATTTTATCTTTAATGATCAACTGTTAGTCTTCAAAGATGCTTCAGTTTTAGATTCCATCTATGTTTAAGTCAATCAGATAATTGCCTCTGGCAGTCTTTGTCCCTCTTCACCTAAAGAAAGATATTTCGAATATCAAGGAAATATGAATATTGTTGCTGTCCTTATTACCAAGCCAATGTTTCTATTAGTGATTTCCATTAGACTGGAAGTGCAATACATTCATAACAACACACAACCAAAGCATGGCCTACTTAGTTCTGGATGGATACCATATGTTATGTCTGGGCAGTGGGTCCCAAGGAGAGACGAGACTCGAAGTAGTGACAACAGCTCTTTATTAGGAAACCAGATACTGAGACAAAACTTCCAGCCACGGCAGCTCTTTTTATAGAGCTGGCTGCGGCTAGGCAGCCTATGACATGCTTTTGAGCTTGCCGCGCTTGGTTTTACCCAATCGCGGCAGCTGAATAAGAACCAATCAGAACGCTTAGTATTGTCCAATCATGGCCCGGCTTTTCCGGACCAATGGGAATGCAGGCCTACAAGCCTGCTAGTATGGAACACCCCTCCCCTCTTGGTTCCGTCCAAGGGGCGGGGTAACATAATCACGCAAGCAGGCGCGTCTTCGTACCTGCCAACTAGACTTGCGCTATTATTTGTCTAATTGTTCGTCTATTTTAGGCTTGAGTGCAAAAGGCACTCGGCACGGTTTGAGACGGATGGGAGCGATGTCAGGGCTGAGATTAAAGGAGATAGGGGACCCCTTGTACTTGCCTAAATGTTCACTGAAGACTTCTTGGAAGTCCTGGATGAGCGTTGCTTCCCAGTCTTCGTCTTCTGTGTGGTTGATGCCTGCCATCTCGATCCCCAATGGTGCGAACCACTGCAACCCGAGTAGGCTGGGTCGGTCTTTATCAACGATTGTGAGTGGTAGGATGGTGGTGTGGTTTTTGAAGGAAACTTTAAAATGTCCAGTGCCAGCGACCGGGATGCGATTACCTTGATAGTCTCTCAATATTAGCTTCTGGTTGCTTAGCTCTTGGCGGCAGATGCTGGGAATTAGTCGTTTTATGGTCCTCTAGGAGACCATAGAGAGGAAGGAACCGGAGTCTACCTCCATGGTGCAAGGTTGATTCTCGATGGTGACCTCTACACGTATCTTTCGTGCGTCTATTGATGAAGTGTGGCCGATGGTGACTGTTTGGTGCATTTCTTCTCTTCTGGGTACCTCGATGAACTTCCTGGGTCGGCTGTCCCAGTTCCATCGGCTGTCATTTTGGCGGTCCCGGTTCATGGTGGGGGTGCCATCACTTCTTCTTGGGCTGTTTCCCCGTCGTCGGGGGCTGGAATTTTGTTTGTTGTGGCATACTTTGGCAATATGCCCTCATTTTTTGCAAAAACGGCAAACAGCATCCAGGAACTTGCATTCGGAACGCAGGTGATTCCCTCCGCAGCCGGCACATTGGTAACTCGACTTACGACCGCGCCAGTCTCGTCGCTCGCGTTCCGACTGAAGTCTGTGAATTTCTTCCTCTTCACTGTCAGAAGGGGATTCGATGTCGCCGTGGTGGGTGGATGCTGTGTGTTTTTCTGCTGCGGTTGCCATCTCGCTGGTGGGTTGGCGGTCGGTTCCGTTTGAATGCCGCATTCGCGCTGCTGACTTATGTGTGGCCTCGGCTGCGGTGGCTTCGGCTACGGCGTCGGCGAGGGAGATGTCCCCTTTAGCCATCAGCCTGCTTTGGAGAGTTGGGTCTTTCAGGCCGAGGACGACTCGGTCACGCATGGCTTCGTCTAGATTGGCGAATCCGCACAAGCCTCCTAGGTTCCTCAGGTCGGCTACGAACTCTCCGATGCTCTTGCCCTCGCGCTGATCCCTCTGGTAAAAGTCATGCCAACGGATGAGGGTCGGCACCGCCGGTGCGTAGTGGTTCCGGAGGATGGGAGCTAGGGTATCCCAATCCATTGTCTTGACGTCTGCGGGCTTCGCGAGTGCCTTGGCCATTTTTAAACGGCGGGTCCGCAGTGTGTTAGAAAGACCGCTCGCTTCTTGCTGCCGGTGGTGTCCTTCAGGTTGTTTGATTCCAAAAACATTTGGAAACGATTGATGTAGGACTCCCAGTCCTCGCTGGCCGGATCGAATGGTGCGGGTGGCACGGCGCTGCTGGCCATCTTGCTGGTCGTCTATGTGCTTTCTGCCACATGCTAGTCAGCTCTGTAGTCTCAGTATCCCACCTTCGTCACCAGTGTTATGTCTGGGCGGTGGGTCCCAAGGAGAGACTAGACTCGAAGTAGTGACAACAGCTCTTTATTAGGAAACCAGATACTGAGACAAAACTTCCAGCCGCGGCAGCTCTTTTTATAGAGCTGGCTGTGGCTAGGCAGCCTATGACATGCTTTTGAGCTTGCCGCGCTTGGTTTTACCCAATCGCGGCAGCCGAATAAGAACCAATCAGAACGCTTAGTATTGTCCAATCACAGCCCGGCTTTTCCGGACCAATGGGAATGCAGGCCTACAAGCCTGCTAGTATGGAACACCATACAGTGCAGGGTGGCCAATACTATTTATTTTCAGTCTGGCCAGGAGAGATTTGGATGGACAAACAGGTCTCTTAAAGCATCTAAGAGTAGCTTAAACCATGGACATTTGGATGGCTTAAATGGGTGAATTGGGCGACTTAAATCCCTAGATTCTTAGCCTAAAAATGAAATGCTCATATAGAGACCTACAAACAGGATGCAAACATTGGTTTCCCCCATTCCAAAGCTCATCTGTATGAAGAATGGGAGATGCATTCAGTGCTCTGTGTGTGGGGTTAGGGTTAGGCTGCCACTAAGTTATTGTTTTTACTTGCACATCCCAAAGTTTCCCAAAGTTTCCGTACTCTAGCCATGCTGAACAACACCCTTAAACACCTGCAAAATGTTGTTATGGATCAGAAAATGACTGTGGTCTACTGGCTATGAGATCAGAACCAGTCTTTATATGTTGGCTTGGAAGGCTACTCTTGAGCAAATTGGCAGAGGCGCCACCCACTTTATGAGATCATTTGCAATTCCTTAGAGCACCCAACTCTAGTTTGGGCTCTGAAACTTAGAGAGGGAAAACCAGCATCCTTCCATCAGGTTTGCCCACAATCTCCTCATTTAAAAATAATAATAATAATAGAAAATATAGACATTAGAAAAGAAACCACAAAAGTCCATTGTAACAAGCTGAATTTCTTCACACTTTCTCTGCATACTGAACATGCAGTCTATAATAATGGATTAGTAGCCCCCCAGGCAGCAAGGATAAAAATGATAATACTGTCAGCTTTTGTGGCAGAAACTATCCATTTCCGGCGAGTGAAACTTGAATTTCCTTTCCTGCTTATTAAATAAATGATTGGTGGTGTCCATTCTTAGAACATCTGGCAGCTTAATGGGAGTACATGAAGATATTGTTTATGTATGTATCTATTTACATATTCTTAAAAATGTGCTAATTGCCTTCTTGGAAAGAAAAAAAGCAAATTTAATTGACGAGTCAGTTAAATAAATATCAGTGACAAAAGTATGGTCTGCAAAACAAGACATTCACAATAGGAAAAGACAGCTACAAGGAATGCAGCTTAAACCAACAGGAGAGTGAAACCAATTTTTGGAAGTACATACAACAACATATGTTTCTTTTTCTTTTGATAATATTTATGTTGTGATTGACAGGACTACTGAAAGATACCTGTAGAATATAGAATTTTCCTTACTTTAGGGTAAGAGCCCTTTGAGCATTGAAGTACTCTCATCTTTTTGCTTCCTATATACTGGAAGTCCTCAACTTGCAACCACAATTGACTCAAACATTTCTGCTGCTAAGTGAGACAGTTGTTAAGTGAGTTTTATGCCACTTTATGTTCTGACCCAAACCTTGTTCCAAAGAAACAAACACGAAATAGAGGTAACAGAAAAACCTTTTAATGATTATTTATGAATTCCGTTCATTCATGGTTAAAAGGCTGTTTCAAATTAATTATCTCTGATAAGAACGAGCCTTGCTAAGGTGGTGCAAGGCTGCCAAGAACACTAGATAAAGTTACTAAGAAATAATTCAAACACAAAGAGTCTCCAAACACCAACCAAGATATTTCAAACGTCCACAAGGCTTGAATGCAAAAGCTTCTTTGCTTCCTGCAAAGAACTCCGGTTTCTCAGCTGGCTTTTATCTCTTGAGGGAGGGGCCATTATCTTGCAGCCTTACTCCTGAGTCGCCCATGCTGATGCAGCTGCTCTTTCCTTCAAGCAGCCCTGCATGCATGCACACTAGGCACAGGCTCCTCGGGGTCCTCTTCCTCACTGCTGCCAGCCTCCACAATCTCCAAAGGCAGCATTCTACTCCCTGATGCTCCTGGCCCCATCCCTGGATCACACGCAGGCCCCTCATCTGTGCCCTCACTCTCCAAGACCTCAGCTGTCTGCACCTGCTGCCGGCGAACCACAAAACTTTATGACCTTTCTTGCCACAATTGCTAAGTGAATCACTGCAGCTTTTAAGTTAGTCACAGGGTGGTTAACGGAACACATTGACTTTGCTTGTCAGAAGGTCACAAAAGGTGATCAAATGACTCCGGAACATTGCAACCGTCATAAATGTGAGTCAGTTGCCAACTTGCGAAGCATCTGAATTCTGATCACATGACCATGGAGATGCAGCAAGTGTTGCAATTGTGAGAAATGGGTTTAAGTCACTTTTTTTCAGTGTTGTTGTAGTTCCAAAACAGGAACTGTTGTAAATCAGGAACTACCTATATAATCTGTTCATTAACTATGAAAAACAGGAAGGTGGTCTAGATAAGCCACGATGATTTCATTTTTGCCTTATAATTCTATGCAAATGGGGTCAGTGAGCAAATGATAATAAGGCAATAAAACTTAGCTTGAAGCTATGGTTTGCTTTTGATATACTGATTACAAATGTGCCTTAGAGTAGTATGTTAATAAGGTACACATGGTTCATTTAGAGTATTTTAGCTTATTCCTCATTTTTATATGTCCCTTGAACTTGTAATCACTCCCCGGGCAAAGAAAGAGTCACTGAAACAGTACAGAAAGCAAATTACAAATTGACCAAATAACTCATAATTATTGCGTCGATCCATTAAACCGCCTGTGGTTTATTTACCCAATCAAGATAAAAATAAATAATGTTTTAATGCAAGACCTGGGCATGAAATGTAGGATTGCTTGCCACTCAATCAAGATCTGTTTCATATCAGTTTTATGTGGCAGTTTAGCTGGAGGTCTGTTGTATTACCTCTCTTCATTAAAAAATGTTTTATGTTTTTTTCTGATTTTCTGTAGTAGATCTATTTGCACGTCAAACTTCCCAATACTGTTTGTATTTCTAATGAATGTCTTTTTTTGTCCACATGGTTGTACATGTAGTCCTTGATTTACAGTGGTTCGTTCATTGACCGTTAGAAGTTACAACAGTACTGACAAAAGTGATTTATAGCCATTTTTCCTCACTTATGACCATTGCAGCAGCTCCATGGTCTCAGCTGAAGTTCTGGAAACCGTAGATAGGAAATAGGAGTCAGCAAACTGGAAGGTTTGAAGTATCTTTATTCCTCTACGTACACAGTACTTAGTAAGAACGGTTTATTCCGATCCAGGTTAGCACTGGAAGCATCTGCCTTCCAGGGTAATTTATCCCCATACTCACCTAAATGCCTGTAACTCCGCCTTATGCTTGTTTCCCAATCACCCTATTATATCTAACCTTCCATAAACCCTGCATCCTACACCGCTCTCTCTCCTATCTCCGATTCCCAGCTAATTCCTTTTCCCCAATCCAACAGTTTTCCCGTTTTCAATTTTCCCGCCCCACAGGTGTTCTGGCTGAAAGATGTCCAAAGGCTGCTGGTAGGGATTCCTCTGTCGCCTCCCTTGTCGACATCATCGGTTATGTCAGGGCTTCCCCCACCCAACCATGGTTCCACATCCCTTGCTGCTCAGCTGCCCTCAGTGATGTCATCAAGAAGCGCTGAATCTTCCCGAGATTGAAGACGTCGTGGCCGTCGGGTGCCGATTCTCATGGATTCTCACACGGTCATGTGAACAAAATTCAGGAGATTGGCAACTGGCTCTTATTTATGACAGTCGCAGGGTCATGGGGTCATTGTGGAAGCCAGATTCCTTTAACAAACGTATTACTAACTTAACAACTACAGTGATTCACTTAACAATTGCAGTGAGAAAGGTTGTAATATGAGGCAAAAAACTCACTTAACAACTGTGTCGCTTAGCAACAGAAATGTTGGGCTCAATTGTTGTTGTAAGATGAGGATTACCTGTAGTTAACATATGTATTGTAAAATCTCAAGCACACAGGAATTTAATAAATAATTGTGCACCATCTGCAGAGAAGCTGAGGAACTGAGAATAAAATTAGGTCCTTTAAAAACACAGGCTAACCAACAATCTGTGATCATTACATGAAATTCCTTTTTTTAAAACTGTTGTTTCATGAACTGACTTTTGTGAATGCTTTTTAACATCAGGGAAGACGTATAAAACATTCTATGCCCTTGAGTATATAACACAACTCCCACCTTGTATTAAGGAATGAGTATTTCTTTGTCATCATTTTTTTTAAACTTCCTTTTTACCAATCAGCTATTGTCAGCTATGTTTTACACTGCAGATGCTAATAGGTGAATGAATAATTAGGCAACCATTTCCCAGCTGGCATGCAGTTCCCCTTTGTCAAACCTATTTCTCTTTATCATAAAACTGTCATAGAGAAACCATTTCACCATCAAATATCTGTTTAGAAAAGGGCAAAACAAAATTGTCAGTACTGTGACAGATGTAGAAGATGGCCACAGGGAAAGGGGGAGAGGAACCCCAGCTTTTTAAAAAAAGAATGAGAATTGGATTTTGGAAAATCAGTTCTGTTTTAAACTGCTTTCAGTTCAGTGCTTATTTGCAGAGCCATCACTCTGATAACATCAAAGGCAAATGGAATTATGTGGAAAAATTCTGGATTACATTTCACATCATTTACTGCCAGTTACAAGAAAAAGGTTAATGGAGCAAAGAGAGAAAAACAGAACACTGTACGTTGTTAGCTGACTTTAAAATAGGGTGGGTTTCCCCCCCCAAAAAAAAATCTAAGAAGAAACAGAAATGAATATTGAGCTAGGGCTAACTGGGAAGTTGGCAAAGTCAACTAATTAAACATCACTATTAAAGTGGTGAAGGGTTTGGTCTGCTCTCTGAGGTGCATATTTCTTCATTTTAGAAATTAGAGTACACCCCACTTCAGGGGTGCCACATCTTGTTGTGGACAAATAGCAAATGGCAAATCTCAAACAGGGTGCATGTAGTTTTCAGAGTGAGTAGAAATACTAACAAATTGCAAGGAGAATATAAGATTTTCTTTCCACTTTCTCCCCCCCACTCTGCAAATCCATATATTTCAATATCTAAGAAGGCAAAACCACAAAATATTTTAACCCTTGAAAACTATATCACAAAAGTGCTCTTACTTTGGGAATTCCTTATGAGTGATAAAAAAAAGGTCAGGAAATGATCTTAAGTTAAGTTTGATAGGTCCTAAAGGCAATATGTGATTGTTGTTACAAATCTATCAATATTTGCATCATTTTTGAACACACACACACACACACACAGACATTCTAAGAGAGGGGGGCAGAGGGAGAGCAGGAGAGAGGGAGAGAGAAGGAGAAGGAGGTGGAGGTGGAGGTGGAGGTGGAGGTGGAGGTGGAGGAGGAGGAGGAGGAGGAGGAGGAGGAGGAGGAGGAGGAGGAGGAGGAGGAGGAGGAAAAGACCTTGGTGCTCTCTGAGCTGTGTTGTTTTCTTGTGGATGTTTCATTACCCAACTAGGTAACATCATCAGTGCTAGAAAGGAATGGGGTTTGCTCCCTGTTTATATACAATAGCTTGCCCTGCCAGCATTGATAAGTTTCCTTCCAAGAAGAAGAAGAAGAAGAAGAAGAAGAAGAAGAAGAAGAAGAAGAAGAAGAAGAAGAAGAAGAAGAAGAAGAAGAAGAAGAAGAAGAAGAAGAAGAAGAAGAAGAAGAAGAAGAAGAAGAAGAAGAAGAAGAAGAAGAAGAGAACCAACCTTTTTTTCCTGATGTACTTCTTCCCCATCCACTAAGTAAATAGACTCTCAGAATCAGTCTTTTATTATTTTCAACATCCTTTCTCAAAACAGAGAGACAAAAAGAAAATGACAATGAACAGTAGAAAAGACCCTTCTAAGATGAATACCAGGTTTGCAAAAGCAGCAGAGATTTTTAATGGATCTGCAAAGATTGAATAACAGCTTTAAGAGTCTATCAAATGCTATTCCCTTAAAACTTCAATGTCATCAGCTGGCTTTTATAAACTCCTATCACAGTGATTCCCCCCACCCTCTCCAATGTGCTAATCATGCCATCACATTTGTTAAATCTGCAGAAATCTTTAAATGTATCAGAAACCTGGCAGTCCTCATCCCTGATACTCAGTGTCCATTGCTAGAGCAGCTTCCTTGAATTTTCAAATCTGCAATCTTTGTAAACCATCGTATTACAAGACAAAGGCTGGCAAGTTCTAACTTTTATCTGAACCATGTGCGGCAGCTGGGACAAAAGCCATACAAGAAGATCAGATACTGGTCTGACATGCACAATGTTCCTTTCAAAGAGCGATCTGCCCATTTAACATGGTGAATTGCTTCTTCTTCTTCTTTTTTAAAGTTGCTTGGGTATGCTGCTTATAACAGAGACACAGATGCCCAATCTTGCTTCGAATGCTCCATGAATGCCGATAATTCCATTTGTGCCCTCCAGATTCTTAGCCTTCTTCAATTTTAGTGGTTTCTCCATAGATTTTTTTTAAAAAAGCAAAAATTAGCCCACTGTGTTTTAGAGCGTAAACAGCCTGGCACCTATGGACTCCAATGTGGTCAGGCATATTTCTGTTGGTGAGCTCAATTTAACCTTTAAGATTTATAAAATAATAATAGCAATAACAATAATAATTGGGTAAGGGGGCTCTACCTATTAAAAAAAGAAAATACAAAGATATTGTGATGAAAGAAATTTGAAGAGTAACATGATTTATTTTCCTTGGCTCAAAAATTCGCAGGGATGGTGTCCATAGCCCTGAAATGAAAGGGTTGCACCTTGGGAGAAAAAACTATGAAACAATTGAAATGCAAATATATCACACTGATATCAAAGGTCTGTATTGTCAAGGCCATGGAGTTCCCAGCTTTAATGTAAAGCTGGACCATCAGAAAGCCTGAACAAAGAAAAAGTCATGTCTTTGATTTGAGGCACTGGAGAAAATTGTAGAGAACCCTTTGGACCAGAAGGAAAACAAATAATTCAAGACTAGTTGAAGCAAAACCAAACTGTTCACTGTAGGCATAAATAATGAAGCTACAGCTTACAGATATTAGACATACAATGCAAGGGCAAGCGTCATTGGAGAAGATTCTGATGCTTGCAGAAAATCAAAAGCTATTGAAAGGAAGGTCAACAGAAGAAAAAGTGCACAGAGACAGTCAATGAGGACACAAGAAAGTCACAGTCTTGATTACTGAGCTGGGGAAGGAAAGAAGGGAGACCGGGGAAAGGAAGGAAGGAAGGAAGGAGGGAGGGAGGGAAGGAAGGAAGGAAGGAAGGAAGGAAGGAAGGAAGGAAGGAAGGAAGGAAGGAAGGAAGGAAGGAAGGAAGGAAGGAAGGAAGGAAGGCTGGCTTGCAAAATTCAGGAAAAGCAATTACCAACTTGCAAAATGAAGGCAAAATGATGTTCTTTGGGTCATGAAGACTCAGAAGGAGTTGAATGATTAATCAACAACAAAAAGAGAGCATAATATGGATAGCTGGGAACAAACTTTACTAATGCACTGTATAGTGAGGAAGAATCTTTTGTGAAACAGACAGTCTTCAACTCAAAAAGGTGCTTCCTGCTGCAGAGACAACAAGATTCTGGATTTCAAGGCAAGAAGATACAATTCTTCTTGATGAGCTCTTTGTGTCAGCTGAACTGGCAGTTCCCATAGATTCTGTGCAAGTGTTTATCTCCCTGCCAAACTACAAATACACAAGAGCAAGTATCTAAACCTATCAGAACAGTCCTGATGTCTTCATGTTCTCATTATTGTACTCATTATATTTCTGGTACTAGATAGGTAACTTTCACAACAGAAATTCTGCCCTGTTTATGCAAGTTCTCTACAAGGTTTAGAACTTCGGTTATTCAACCATCAAAATAATTAATGTGCAAAGGCTAAGCCCCCAGATTAACTCTTTATCCTAAATGAGTAGCAACCGTCTGAAAACATTTCCCATTTCTTGTTATGGATATGGAGAACATCTCTAATGCTGGGTTCTCTTTTCTGGGTGGGTTGCATGGAAAATGTGAGATAGTCTCTCAGATTATTCTCCTCTTTGTAAGCTTTCAAACAATGCTAGAGACCACCCAGCTTCTGAAGCCGAGACTAAAATTTTGAATGAAATGTATGCAGTCACTTTGGCTGAAAGATGACCATCTGCCTTGGATACAGAAACAATGGAACAAGCAGTATTTTTTAAAACAATCAATCTATAGTCATATTCATTTTTGAAATTTATTATATTGAAAAGCTAAGACCTAGATTCTTTTTCTTTCTTTTAAAATAGCTTTACTACACTGAAGCTTTCATCCTTTAGATTAGTGCTTTAACATTTTAAGTTCACTCAGTTCACAGGGCTTCCCACAAGTCAAATAAGAAAGCAAGCTACTGTCTTAGTATAAGTAAGTGCATCTGGATTGTTATATACAGGAGAGAATCCTAGTGAGTTAAGTACTCACTGTTTCACTTTTAATTAGGCACAAACAACTTTTTGCGGGGTTTAAGAAACAATTTCTCACTTCTAATGTTAAGGCAACAATATTATGGTCTAATCAGGGGTGTCAAATTCGTGGCATCATGGCATCGTCATGTATGGTGCCTAGTGCATGACGCATCCAGCCCATGGGCCACGAGTTTGACAGCCCTGATCTATATGGTCTAGAGATTAAGGCACCAGTCTGGAAAACAGGAGATACTAAATTCTAGTTCCACCTTAGCTATGAAAGTTGGCTGAGTGATGTTGGGCCAGTCACTCTTTCTTAGCCCAACACACCTCATAGGGTTGTTACCATGGGGAAAATTGGCGGAGGAATATATATTGGATATGTTCCTCATTTTTTTTCTCTATCAACTTTTTCTCCATTGTGAAGAAATAGAAAACCCCAGGATATATAGTGGGATAAGTCTCGGTCCATTCCTAACGATCCAAAAGGCTTAGAATGTGTAAAGCTGCTCAGATGCTATGTTTGGTAGCATCTGGAGCATCAAAATTCCCCCAATTCAGTCTAATTCAAAAGGTGGGTGATCTATGGCTATTTAGATGCTTACAAATAATACCCAGAATTCTCATCCAGTATGATCCATGGTGAAGATGCTGGGAACTGTGGTTTTACTACCGCTGGATGATCACACTGTGGCTGTCTTCAATGTGATTGGTAAGCAACAATAGGATTACCATGTACCTTTCCTTACACACACCCAGTTTTTTTGTTTTCCTAATTATTATGTTGTTGAGGTTCTAATTAAAAAGAAGCCATCTATTTTCTGGGGACATGAAACCTCTTCATCTCCTCCTGATTTAAACAAATCAAACCTTTAAATAGAACCCAAGTGGTTGTGTTATCTAATTCTAGGACAGTACCTTTGACACTTCTTTTACACAGCTACAAACTGTCCCCTCACATGCCTTCATTAACACTTTTCAAATATTTGAGCAGTGAATTGGTAACCATCATAATTATCTCCTGCTCAATTGTTATCCAACTAATATCGCACATCAGATTCCATCATCTCTCTTTCTCTCTCCCTCCCTCCCACTCATTTTAACACTCAATTATTTTACCCCAGTGAAAGAACTCCAACACCGTTGCAATATTTCACCAAAGCAGAGTGATAAAATTGCATGCCACAGTAGGAGAAAGAAAAGGTGGGGAGAAAACCTCAAATGTGTCCAAGACTCTTGAAGCAAACAGCAGGAGATGCTGGAGATGAGCTAGATAGAAACGGTCAATAAATCAGAGATGGAGCCAAATTTTAAATTTGGTAGCCAAAGCTGGTGTCTGAATGAAGATTTGGTTCCTTGAGAATCAAAAATTGAACATTTCCTCACAAGGAAATACAATTGTATGAAAGTGCTTTCATTTTCTGATTTCTATAGTTTTAGCCTCCTTGTAACTCCAAACCAAGTACAGTGATTTGAAATGAGGGACATGAACTTTAGAAGAAGAAAGAAATGGTTACATTACATTAATTTTGAAATATATATGGAATTATCTTTGTCAGATTTATATCTTGAACACAACAAATATATACATAAAAATCACTGAAGATAAAAAAAAAGCCAGCTCCTTTTTACCAGTTGTAACTATGTTAGAATTCTCTCATAAGATACAACTTATATGAATCCCTTGAAATTCTGATTCCCTTGTGATTCCCTGATAAAACTTATGCATTACTTTATTTCTCTGCCCTTTCTACTCTGGCTCTCAGAGTGTCACATTTAGAAATAAAAAAATGCACCTCCAATGCAGAACAGATAACAGATAATCAGAGTTGGAAGGGACCTTGTAGGTCATCTAGTCCAACCCCCTGCCCAAGCAGGAGACCCTACACCATTTCTGACAAATGGCACTATTTCTGACAGATGGTACCATTTCTGACAGAGTCCAATCTCTTCTTGAAAGTCTCAAGTGATGGCATTCCCACAACTTCTGAGGGCAAGCTGTTCTGTTGGTTGATTGTTCTCTGTCAGAAAGTTTCTCCTTATTTCCAGGTTAAATCTCTCCTTGTTCAGTGTCCATCCATTATTCCTTGTCTGGCCTTTGGGTGCTTTAGAAAATAGCTTGGTCCCTTCCTCTCTGTGGAAGCCCCTCAAATATCGGAAGACTGCTATCCTGTCTCCCCTGGTCCTTCTCTTCACTAGACTAGCCATGCCCAGTTCCTGCAACTGTTCTTCATAAGTTTCAGCCTCCAGTCCTCTAATCATCCTGGTTGCTCTTCTCTGCACTTTTTCTAGAGTCTCAACATCTTTTTTCTAGTGTGGTGACCAAAACTGGATGCAGTACTCTAGGTGTAGTCTTACTAAGGCTTTATAGAGTGGTATTGGTACCTTATATGTTCTTCAAAGAATATGTTCTTCCTCTTTGCTTTGTTCATATGTTCTGCTTGCTTGTTAGATAAATAACATTTACATACAGTTGATTATCACAGGAACCACAGAATCAAAGAGAAGTTAAGGGCATCAACTTCAAATTACAAATAAACCCTGTTATCTTCTTCAAGCCTTTTAAGGTTTATAGGTTAACTCCAATTTTACCTGGAGACATCCACTCCTGAAAACCAATCAGCTCCAATCTAATGTACTCCGTTTAATAAACCGACTTCCTCATTATGCACCAGTTTTATGTTTGCATTACTCTCATGGTATATGGTCTCAATTGCCCACCTGTGCAACTACACAGCACTTAATGGTATGCTCGGATGTTACTAAGGGCATTGCTGAAAGTTAATAAGATTACAAAGATGACCTTGTAAACATTTTTTGGGAGGGGGGGGGTTTAACCCAAATAAAATAAAACACAACAGGAAACAGTTCATTCTCTCAGGTCACACCTGCTGGTGCAAAGACGTTAATAGGTGGGAGGTGGGAAGTGGGAAACACTTTTCAATAGAGGATCAGAAACCCATAAAGATACTTATATCAAAACTAGTTCAATTGATAGCATAAAGTCTGTTTCCAATTAATGTTCTCATAATGTTTTCTGAAGAGTGAACAGATTTGGTTTCATGACACTCACATTATTCATCCAAATTATGAGTTGGGTTTGCCTGAGATAAGTTTCTCTCAAGTTTCTACAACACATTAAAGTCTGGGCCATATGGATACCATCAAGCCAATTTACATCTCCCTAAGAAGAGTTGTGCTGTATTAGATGAAAAGCCAACAGAGTTGATCACTTTGATCGCAATTCTGATCGATCTTTGATCAAGATAACTACCTGTCTCTTTAGGTTCTCTAATAATCATTTACATAATTTACTAATAGAAAGGATTGATAAAATCATGAAAGGAACTATTATCGTTCAAGTCCTATAACATCCTATAAAAAAACTTCCTAGGACAGTAAAGATTCTCACAGTTTTGCTATGGAATTTTGATTTGAAACCAGTTATGTTGAATAACTTCACAAATTGCTGACCCAATTAATGTGCTAAATGTAAGTAGATGTCTTCAGATCAAATAAACAGTTTGGTGGTCTTTTGCACAATGTAATACAACTTAACCAAACCAAAAATGTGATTCCATCTGAATTTATTTAACTTGACAATTCAAGTTAGATTTGACTGGAGTCATTGAGAGAATTTGAACCAAACCTATATAAATCCATATCAATATCATTATCAATTTATATCTATTAATCTAATCTTCTGCAGTGCAAACAAGTTCAGCCACAGATAAACCTAACTTTCATATATATTTTCTACTTTTAGTGTAGGAAATAAGAAGAGGAACTCCTGTATAAGGAGTTCCCCAAACTCTGCAAAATGTTATAAATAAGAGAGACAAGAGAGACAAATGCTTTGAAAGACACCAGAAATGTTAAATACAAAACCATCCATCATGGATAAACTCCACAGCTAATTAAGTGGCAGACAACATTTGAAGAAGACACAGTTTTTAATCCAGTAACTAATGGCACTTTCAGGATCTAGCCCATCAATGGGTCTTAAGAAGCTTGTGGATAAAGCTGGTATTATAACTATTATAACCATGTGCTACAAGGAGATTAAGGGATTATTAGTTCTGGATCTGAACTAATATTCATTGGCAAATCTCTTTAGGAAATGAAATGGAAAGCTTTCATTTCTTGGAAAGCTATAGTACAAACAACTTGAGCCATAGGTAAACTTTCATTTTACACTGTTCATTTGAGAATGAAAGGGAAAGCTCCTAGTTGAGCCCTGATGCTTCAGCTACACATGCAGAAAACCCTAAATTCAGTGCCTGACATATCCAGTTAAAGGCTTACATTTATCACATGGTGAAAGTAGCTATACTTGGCACAAAATTATGCCAAGAACTTTGCCTGGAAAACATAGACAATGTGATCAGGAGATGTATAGAATTCATTTTTTTTAATCAGCTTATATTTTTAGGAAGTTGGGATGATTTATTCAACATGAGTAAATTCTTAACATTTAATTCATATTCTTAATAGGCCAATTTCTAGGCTTTTTTGTCAGTTGGTTTGTTTTTAAACAAGAGAAATATGATGCTGTAAATTGTCATGTTTTCATGTTTCAATTTGGAGGACTCCCAATTTTGAAGTAGACCTCATGCTACATTCAATCACTATGGCTTATATAGATATCAAAGTAATGAGTCTGGTATGAGACACCTTCTTGGTGTCTGTATCCACATTTGATAATGAAGAAAATATTTCTAAGTAAATGTGTTTCATTGTTCCTTGGGTACCAACTCTTCTTCTTTCTTCTTTCCTCCTCCTCCTCCTCCTCCTCCTCCTCCTCCTCCTCCTCCTCCTCCTCCTCCTCCTCCTCCCCCTCCTCCTCCTCCTCCTCCTCCTCCTCCTCCTCTTCCTTGAGGAATAGACTTAATCTTGCCCTCCTGACCAAAAGTAACTGCTGGTGAAATCTTAACTCTTTGTCCAGGCTGACAAACAGGTATTTTTTAAAAAAGATTTCTTTTCTTTTAAATATTGATTCATCTTACTTTAGTTAATGAGCACTAACTAAAACATGGACCCTTTAATGTTTGTTTGCCCAGAAAAACAAGTAAGATTTTACCATGGTGAAGAGAATTGACAATGTTGCATTACTAACCCAAAAGAACTGCCTAAAATGGATCTTGTAACAACATTTCAAATCCGCAAAGATCTCCAGCTATCCGAGGAACTGCATCTAGCAGAAAGGGGGAGATACGTTATGTAGAAATCCTCTATTAGTCATTGTCTCTGGAGGAAAACAGTCTCATCACAGCTGTTTCCATATCAGTTTGATATTTTCTTTCAGAAATGGCCACATAACAATCTTTTATTATTATTATTATTTGGGGTATAAACTTTGCCAGACCAATTCTTGAATACAGCTCATCCACCTGGAACCGACATTGTATATTGGACATTAACACAATTGAGCAGGTTCAGAGGTATTTCTCAAGAAAAGTACCCCACTCCTCCACTTACAATAGAATTCCTTATGCCGCTAGGCTTGAAATTTTGGGCCTGGACAATCTGGAACTGCGCCACCAGCGGTCCGATCTAAGCATAGTTCACAAAATTGTCTGCTATAATGTCTTGCCTGTCAACAACTTCTTCAGCCTCAATTACAATAATACATGGGCAAACAATTGATACAAACTCAAGGTAAACTGATACAAACTCAATTGCAGAAAATATGACTTCTGCAACAGAGTGGTCAATGCCTGGAACGTCCTACCAGATTCCGTTGTTACAACCCTAACCATAACCATAACCTCAAATTGTCTACCATGGACCTCACCCCATTCCTAAGAGGTCCTTAAAGGGGAGGATGCATAAGCGCAGCAGCGTGCCTACTGTCCCCATTTATCTGTATTTACTCTCTTGTTCTTGTTTATGTTCATAATTATACTTGTTATCTTGTACATATTTGACAACTAAATAAATAAATAGGTCCAAACATTTTCAGGAAACATTTGGAAAATGGCAAGGAGGAGGAGAGAACAATAATCAGATTAGGACAGGATTGTACAATTCCAGGATCAAATAATCAGAACAAATAATAGGAGGGATGGACAGAGAGAAGAGAAGACAGAGACACAGAAGGAGAAGAGAAAAAGAGACAAAGGATCAGATAAATGCATATCTCTGGGGTTGCAGAAAAAGAACAAATAGCAAACAAGATGAAGAATGACAATGAAAGCCACAGAATGAGGAAACAATGATCCAACTGGTCATGGTTTTCTAATATGTGTATGTTATAGGTATGGTGTGGAGATTAAAGCACCCGACTAGAAACTGGCAGACAGTGAATTCCAGAATCGTCTTGGCATGAATCCAGTTGTGCGATCTTGGAATTGAAGACACTAATATGGTAAATCTGCCACCTATCTGCACTTCTCAATCACAGGAAGGAAAGATAAATAGTTTCCTTATCGAATCTTTTTTTGTGATTTAAGTGCAGTCAGTTAGGATAGAGTTCACCAGAAGAGGTTTTTCTATAGTAAAAGAAAGGATAGTCATACATTCATCTCAGCCACTAGTTAAATGTCAGAATCCTCTCATGTGCTTTTCTTTGAAATTCTTCTCTCTGAAAAAAGAAAATAATAATAGCAAATTCTCTTTCACTGAAAAAGTGTTTTGGTTTTTCTTGCACAACTCTAAGAGATATTTTCTCTTCGCAAACATCTACTTTGTCACTCAGTTCTGTAGCCTGCCCACCGTTGCTGAATATTCTCTGTATTTATTTCACCTCTGGTGAACATAGATATTATAAAATCTGCAAAACTACTTTCTCAGTGAGGCTGTGAGAACTCGGTATCATTTATGTTTTATGCATGGGAGTCTCTGGAAAGTTTAAAATTCAGAATGCCACAAACTGCTGGAAACTCTACCCCTCTTTGTTCAGTTACTTCTGGCTTTCCAGCAACTTCATGTAAAACCTCATAAAAACACTCATGGTGCATATCATTTATTATCATACTTATTACTGAGAAGTGCTCCTATTATCAAAAAAAAAGGGTCTCTTTTCCAGCAAATTTCTCATCTTTTGCAAATATTTATGTGGTAAAGAAGAAGGTTTCTTGAATAACCAATTACCTACTTTTTTAATGATGTGTGTGTGTGTGTGTGGATAGATAGATAGATAGATAGATAGATAGATAGATAGATAGATAGATAGATAGATAGATAGATAGATCTTGCATTTAAAAAGTAAGCAATTGTTTATTCAAGAAACTTATATATTTAAGAAACCTATATTGCAGTGGGATGAACAGCAAACAAACTTAATAAAGTACTAAATCAATAAATTCCCTACCACCAGGAGACTGAATTTTATGTCACAAAATTGACTTCTAAAGAAGATTGAAGTACATTGTATGTATTATGTTTTGAGTAGTCAGAGCTTCTAATTCAACAATGTCATTCATTAGGAAGGGGAAAAAAGTCTCTCTTATTTCTTGAAGTTTTAAGAATCTTGTGTATTCATCTGAAATTTAAAGAGGGCATTTATATGGAAGGAAAGAAGGAAGGGACGGAAGGAGTATTTTTAGTAAAAAAAAATACTAAGAAATAAATAAAATGTAGCAACACACACACACACACACACACACACACACACACACACACACACAAGAAGCCATGAAAGAAATATTTATGCCTGAACCATTCAAAAGAAGAGCAGAAGACATAAAATTGTTTGGTGCACTGAAAGGCCATTTGAATCCAAAGAGTTCCACAATATTGTTTTCTGCAGCACAGTTCCTGACTGCCAGTATTAAAAATGCTGGTTCTACGCAAGAGCATATCTGTATATGCGCAAAGGGAGATTAAGAGAGAAAACATCTTCATAGACATCTTGTGCATAAGAAATATCACAGCCTCTGCACGTTTAACTCCCTCTGTGTATTTAAAACCTCTTCCTCCTCAATTGAAACCCTCAAATCCAGAGATAGAAAACAAAAATGATTCTGATTTAATTCTCTGAACTCTAAAGGTACATTGCAGTGTTACTTACATGCTCTCACATGATGAAAATGGTAAACGTTAAAATTTCTTGTTCTGTTTTAAGGATAAGCAATGATAATATAAGGGCACTTTTATCTTAAAGAATCAAGTGTATCTCTCACTCATCCTTTATCTATTGTCATTCTCAGCCAAATCTATAATCTAAAGGAGTGAAGCTGCATTTTCCCCCTCATTTAGTTCATAGTGCTGTGGAATCTCCTCCCTTCCCACTGCTTCCTGTTAATTTTTCTTCTTCTTCTTTTTAAATAAATTTTATTGTTTCCAAATTTTAAAAACATAAAATAAAACTTTATACATCTTCTTTTGATTTTAAAGCCTTAAGGCGAGGTCTTTAACTTTCTTCAAGACCTTGTTTGCTAAAAAAAAAAAAAAAAAAAAAGGTACATGAACCTGCTTTGAACCATTGTTATTGTGGTTCATCTAGCCTAGGATATAACCTAAGCCCAGAAGGCTACATGGTGCTTTCCCCAGAGTCTTGCAGGAACTCCTAGAGATCTCCACAATTGTTACCAAATGGTAAATATTGATATGAGAGAAATACAAAGGGAGTCCTTAGCCCAAAAGTTCTAGAGTCTACCCTGAGAGACTCTCCAAGGCTAGGAGAAAACCACATTTCACAGAGTCCTTGAAAAGATAAGATTTAGAATGAGAATATTGATTAAAGCATTGGACTAAAACTGGGCATATTCAGATGCTCAGCTACAAACTTGAGCTGGACTTTAAAACTGAATTACTGCAGAAAGTCCATAAATAGGGGGAAATCTTGAACTCTGCCTTAAGCTCTTTAAAGTAAAGGTAAATGTTCCCCTCGCACATATGTGATAGTTGTTCCCGGCTGAAAAGGGCGGTGCTCATCTCCATTACAAAGCCGAAGAGCCAGTGCTGTCCGAAGACGTTTTCGTGGTCATGTGGCCAGCAGGACTAAATGACAAAGGTGCACGGAATGCTATTACCTTCCCACCAAAGGGGTCCCTATTTTTTAATTGCATTTTTACATGCTTTCTAACTGCTAGGTTGGCAGAAGCTGGGACAAGTAATGGGAGCTCACTCCGTTATGCGGTGCTAGGGATTCGAACAGCCAAACTGCCAATCTTTCTGATCGACAAGCTCAGCATCTTAGCCATTGAGCCACCGCATCCTGTATGCATAACTAAGGTTCTTATAGAGGATATACTTTACATTTATTTACTGGGATATAAATGAAACCAATTACTAAAAAAATATAAATTTATCATTCCAAACTGGAGATGTCAGAGATTAAAAACATAGTCTCTTGGGTGAAAAACACATATTTTCTCAGTAACCCTTTCTTGTCTACATCGGTGTGTGAGCTAGTAAATTGGTTTATTTTGGTAATCACAAGTGATAACATAAGAATGCCACAAAATTCAATAAAATAATAAATAGTATCTCTGTTACACAACTTCTTCCCCCTCCACAAAAGTAACACAACTTTTTTGCCTCCATAAAAGTAACACAAGTGAGGTTTTATGACTGTAACAATAATTTGCATTCACAAATACTATCAAAATGAGTTCCTGTTCTTCATAAAGCAGACTAATTCACTGTTTGCTTTCTTCCTCTTACCATCTTAGTTACCTCAACAAAATTTATAAATGTCCTTGTTTCATTTTAAAGTTTCTGTTTTGTCAGTCCTTTGGGTGGAAGAGTGAGAAATGGCTCACCTGCTTATGCTCTACAGATTGAATAATGTTAGCAGCCATCTACCTACACATTACGTTTAAAAGCAGGACACAAAACAGCATTGGGGCAGCATTCCTTTTTCTCATATCACATATGAAAGTCAGTTGATATCCTGAAGCACTTACCTGTGTGTGGCTCAACTGAAAAATAAGGTTGTCCTTCCAAAATGCTGTAGACTAGCTTGGCACTGTTTCCATAAACAGGATCATCTGCATCGGTGGCTGTTACTTTAGTAACATAAGTACCTAAGGGCAAAAAGAAATGAATATTGGATTTTGTTCAAGGGTCTGAAATATGTTTCTCCCAAATATCAGTTCCATTATAACTTTCAAAGGTTGTAAGTTGAGGACTACCTGGAATCAGGAAAGCAAAATAGAAACAAATGAACAGAATGAAGCATCCGTGTTCAGAGACAATAAACCTCTCGTTGCAAATGAAGAGAACAGTGGAATCTTTCAGCAAGACAATGATCTGAAATTTACTTTCAAATGAACCAAGAAAACCATGAAAAAATGAGAAAGTCTTGAGGATGGTCTCCAAACTCCCCAGATTTGAATATCTTAAATTTACAAAGCCTCTAAGGATATGTAAGAATGTTTCTAATCTGGAAGTATGCTTCAAGGAAGAAGAGAGGGAGGGAGGATCCAAATTAGCAGAAAAATAGTTAAGATGGCTAGACTACACGAAATGTTTTGAAGTCATATTTTCTGTCAAAGGAAGAGTTGTAAGGAACTCCCAAATTGATAAGAGAGAATCGTTTGTGGTTTTCTTTCATGTTGTCTTTGAAAATAGATTTAACTAACGTTAGGCAAAATGAAGAAAAACTTATCAGCTCATCAAAGTAGAAACAGATAAATACATGCAGGCACCTCCCAAGCCATTAGAAGCTCAAATATGAATATAATTCTTCCAGTAATCATACTAATAGAATAAGAAAGCAGAATGATCTGGAAGATAAATATTCATTTTTAATATCATACCAATGTGGTCCTGTACATAGTAAATATTGTATTAATCTTGCTTTAATGATGGTAGATTCAGTAGTAAAATGTTTATCCTTGTGCACTGATGTAAGCATTGATCGATTTAATTATATTTATTAGGATTCACAAAATAGTCATGCTTTATCCCAAGAAGATCTTTTGCACCAAGGCAATAACACAGACTCCCTTGATGCTTCCATTAGAATTGTCAAGATAGGGCCAAGCTACCTTGATCAAGGGGGTTCCCTTGTTTCACATAAACACACACACAAACACACATAGTGGTTTCTGTACATGTGGTATGTGAGTCCAGATTTGACAGGCAAAGCAAAGCACAGTGTTCATTTTGCTCTGCCAGTTAGAAGCCATGTGTTGTGACACTTTTCAAAAGAGCTTAGAAATCTGCTTTGATCAACATGAAGTGTCCCTTTGAGGCTTTCTGCAGCCCTAATATTTATGTGCCATCCTTTGTTTTTTTTCTAAATCCGCTGCACATACAACATTGAGGTGCTGTGTCCTAAAATGTTAATTCAACAATACAAATCAAATATTTTAAAGCCACCCTCCCTTCCGCAGTCAAAGGGATAATCTCCATTGATTTCTGCTGGCCTTCTTCTTGTTCATTGACTTTTTCTGCAGTGAATCAAGTCCTATTAATTAATCACCCCCCCCCCCCCCGTTCAGTTTGAACTGATCTGCTTTAGCTGGACTGTTCTGATAATAACTACATCTCTTGAGTATCCTAGTTCCAGCCTTGTTATCAATCAAACCAACATCCACATCCTTTAGATGTACAGATATCAACTTCCAGAATTCTCTAACCAACATGAACATTGAAATCTAGACATGTGAAATATACTTAGGTTGGCAAAGAGTTAAACAGTGGTTTTCAACCTGTGGTCCATGAATCCCTGGAGGGGAATGCAATATCCTCACAGGACCTCCATCTCCTGGGTATCTGTGAGGGCTTGAAGGAATATTATGATTTAAATCTTGAATTAAGATTTCAGGGTCCATGGTGAAGAAAAGGTTGAGAACCACTGAGTTAAACTGTAGTTTACGAATGACCAAAAACATCAGTATTTTTTTTTTAATATATTAATAAAATAGGGCGCAGAGACTCTTCAATGAAACCTGCAATAGGCCTGTAGTACTTTGGAACTATCAAAATTATTCCTCGTTTAACATAAGATATTTTGTACATTTCACTGAGAAGCCAACTGATCCATGCTTCTTGGAATAAGAGGCAGAATGGAATACAGCCAAGATAGAACAACTTTCAAAGATGTCTAATAATTCGCAGCAATCTCAGCCAAAAAAGAGAGATATTTTTCTTCAGAAAGTCTCAATTTAAAATGGTGCATTTTAGAACACATTGCGAAGTGAGACTGCATGCATTGCAAAAGGGTTGAGCCATGCATGAATATACAGCATAGGCTGCAACACATTTTTTTTCTATTCATAAAGAAAAAGAGTTCTATGTTTTCAGTATAAAAATTTCAGGGACAAATAGTGTAATTTTATTTTAGAACAGTTACATTATTTGAGGTATCTTTTTTAATACTTTGTAGAGTGCAAAGCTACCTATCAGAATTGAGTGGACTTCCTAGCATTTGGGAAATAATCATATCAAAGGAGTACAAAACGCTAGATGAATAATATAATATATCATATTCCATTTAAGTTTTTTTCAGGAAGAGATTTCAAAGAACTTGGCAGTGGTTCAGCTGCCATATAGAAAACCAATGGTTTGAACGTGATATTTCTTTCTCTCATTCCCAGGTATAACAGCTTGAGGTAGCTATAGCCAGATTCTGAATATCATTTATTTTCTTTTCAATCACTTCCCTTCACTTAGTTTCTTTTACTTTGCATTGTTAAGAGAGTTCTTTCTTCAAAAAAAAAAAAATGAAATAAAAGCCCTTTCTTTAGCTTTTCCAGGTCACTCTTTTGATTTTGGTTGCAGAAAAAGCTAAACCGATCAAATCTGAGTCAATTCTCCCCGCTTTGTAACCCACATATCATTTACATCTATCTATTTGAAAAGGAGTGATGGCATTAATGCTTAGTGTGTCTAAAAACAACTATCAATAAGAAAAGTTGGCGGACAGAAGCTGATATGCATTCCTAGGCACACAAACTTTGACACAAGTCCCAGCTCTTACTTCTGAAAAGACATGTTTAGCATCTCATTAAGACTTGGCTTCTCCACAGGGATTCAGCGCCATTTCCAGGAATAAAATTCAGTGTATCACTTCCAAGTCAATCATTCCAGCTCCAGAATTGGCTCAATAAACCCAATTGCCACAGGAACTGTCTAACTGAAATCAAATAATAATAAAAAGCTCAAATAAGTCCACTGGAAGCTTCACAAAGTAGCTAGCCAAAAATTTCTGGATGCATAACCTAGGAGCATATAAGTGATTTTAGAGTGTAACTGTGAGTTAAGCCTATATGTATGTATGTATGTATGTATGTATGTATGTATGTATGTATGTATGTATGCACTGTATGTACATAGATAGATAGAGATATAGATAGATAGATATAATAGATATATAGATGTACAGTATATCACAGAAGTGAGTATATCCCCTCACATTTTGTAAATATTTAAGTATATCTTTTCATGTGACAACTCTTATAGCCTAGGCCAAGGGTCTTCAAATTTAAGACTTGTGGACTTCAACTCCCAGAATTCCTGAACTAACATGACTGGAGGAGGAATTCTGGCAGTTGAAGTCCACAAGTATTAAAGCTGTCACGTTTGAAGACTCCTGGCCTAGGCCATCTTTATGTAGAGCAACAATTCCTTTGTTCAGTTCCTCAGAGAGTTCATTGCCATGAGGTGTCATGTTGAACTTCCAGTGACCAGGATGAGAGAGTGAGAGCGATAACACCAAATTTAATACACTTGCTCCTCTTTCACACCTGAGACCTTGTAACATTAATGAGTCACATGACACCAGGGAGGGAAAATGGCTACTTGGCCATTTGGACATTATCAGTTAGGGGACATTATAACTTGGGGGTGTACTCACTTTTGTTGCCACTGGTTTAGACAGTAATGGCTGTGTGTTGTGTTATTTTGAGTATATTTACATTATTATATAAGCTGTATACTCACTATTTTACATTGTAGCCAAGTGTCATTTCTTCAGTGTTGTCACATGAAAAGATATACTTAAATATATACAAAATGTGAAGGGTGTACTAACTTCTGTGATATACTGTAGATATATAGATCAATATTAAACCTCATCTGCAGGATGCAGGCAGCACATGAAATCACGTCCCCTCCGGTCCACAGAGAAACCTCTCTCCATGGAAGCAGTCCCTGATGCCCAAAAGGTTGGGTGCCACTGTGTTATATAATCTATCTTTATAATTATATAATCTAGAGCCTTGGTGGCTCAGTGGTTATAGTGCAGCACTGCAGGCTACTTCTGTTGACTGCCGACTGCCGACTGCCGACTGCCTACAATTTGGCAGATCGAATCCCACCAGGCTCAAGGTTGACTCAGCCTTCCAGCCTTCCGAGGTGGGTAAAATGAGAACCCAGATTGTTGAGGGAAATAATGCTAACTCTGTAAACCGCTTAGAGAGGGCTGTAAAGCAGTATAAAGCAGTATATAAGTCTAAGTGCTATTTATATTGCTATCTTATATATTTTCAAGCAGTTGCTGAAGAAGCCTCACTTCATTCGGCATTTACTTCACTGTCTGAATCTCATGCCTGAAATTTTCTCCTCTCTCTCTTTTTTTTTTTTTTTTTGTGTGTGTGTAGAATGTAAATGCATCACTTTTCATAGCCTATCTTCAGTACCTAAAGGTTAAGGTATGAGTTTATTTGTTCCATAAAGCATCAATTACTTTATTTAAGCCTGTCCATCATAGCTGGTCTGTGTTCGGCACAAATACCTACAATTGATAAATCTAGAAGGCTGAGAGATTAAATATTCATCATATGATTTCACATTGTTTTTGTAATGTTGAAACTCCTTACACATTTTGGAACCAAATCTTTATGTCCTAAGATTTAAGGAAGAGAGTCCATTTCTTGTTTAAGCATGTAATCAGCTGAGTCTAGCTCATGTATCTCCACAGTTTGTGTTTTAATCACAGACTGTATTCACATGGAGATCTGTTGCTATAATGAAGACATATTAAACCTTAATAAATCTCACACAATGGATTACCTCTTCCACAATTGAAACTGAGGCTTTTAAAATTAGTTTGTATCACAAGCCACAATAATCTAATTTGGCTGTTGCATTAAAACATACTGGAGTAGACTGACACTAGCACTTTCACCTTCCCACAGAGCCTCAAGCCATGTCATTGTTTAGAAATCTCTCCCCAACCAGAACATCTCTTGCATTCTCAGTGACAACCATGTTGCCTGACATTCACAAACTTGGAAAGTCCCCAGAGTGAAGATTGCAAGGAAGAAAGTATTGAATTAATCATTGATGATGAGAACATCATGCAAGCAAATTGCATAAACCAAACAGAGAACCTATTTTGGTCTAGTGGTTAAGGCATCAGGTGAGAAAGAAGGAGACCATGAGTTCAAGTCCCATCTTAGCCATAAAATCCAATTGGGTGACTTTGGGCCAGCCATTCTCTTTTAGTCCATCCCACTTCACAGGGTTATTGTTCTGGGGAAAATCACAGGAGGAAGATGTGCTGATATGTTTGCCACTTCGAGTTATTTGTAAAAATAATACTGGTGGGATACAAAAAAAAAAAAAAAGAAATGTGAATCCACTCTTCTATATAAAACTATAAGCTCTGTTCCAGCATCCTCCTCTTCTGTTACTGTTGCTAGGGTTGCTATTTAATATTATCTATAATATATTTCATCACATATGGACCATTTAGCATCTGTAAACAGCTGGCAGACACTGACTTTTGAGATTCAGCACAGTATTTGACAGCATTCAACCATGTCCTGTAATGGATACTGAAATAAGTATGTATCTGTATGAATATGCATATGCATATGTGCTGCATATATGTACTTTTACTTATTACTTTATTGTAATTACTTACTACTTATAACTTACATGCTTATAGTTTTATGTATGTATAGGTATACATTATAATTTTACTTATTGCTTATAATAATTAGTTATTATAATTTACTTACGAGTAACTCTAACTTTTAAGTTATAATAGTTACTTATGATTTTATCTTTTTTATTCAGGTAATTGAGCGGGAAAAATAATTCATGGGTGGGTTTTAAATGTTAATTAAAAATAAAATAAAGCCCATCCATAAAGTCTAGCCATCCTGTAGAGCATTTACTTAAAAAAAAATCACGTATTTTGCAAATGCTGGAGTTTAAAAAGTTGACTAATTTTGCAGATTTATTTCCAACCTAATATCTCAAAGTATTTCATGTTATGTATGATTGGATTAAATGTTACTTTCCCCCCCTTTCTTTTCATTTTAAAGAATAGCATATTAGAACTTAGGGAAAAATAGTGATTAAAAGGGCATAAAAATAGCACAGAAGCACAAATTATCCTGTGAATTCACACTTAAAGGAAAGTCCTCAAATCTGCCCTAGATATACATGTTGCACCTGGATTCTACTGCAAGCAGACCTATAAATGCTCTTTATGGGAGTTGCACTTTACTCTGCTTTCCTAGTCTAGGTCAACCACTCTATCAAAGCATGTTACCAGCATCTCTGTTTAGATGACCCCAAAGCAGTGGTGGGATTCATTTTTTGTTACTACTGGTTCTGTGGGGCATGGCTTGGTGGGCATGGCAGGGGAAGGATACTGTAAAATCTCCAGTCAGAGGTGGGATTTGCCAGTTCTCCGAACTACTCAAAATTTCCGCTACCGGTTCTCCAGAATTGGTCAGAACCTGCTGAATACCACCTCTGCCCCAAAGTAAGCACAATTTATACAGGGCATATGCAATTTTGAATTAATTGTGTGAAAACTACCACGGACAGATGTTGTTGACAAGAGAAGTGTTGGCTGTTAAAAAAAAAAAAGATGACAATAATACAATCAAATCAGTTGGTCCTGTTTCATCCAGAAGAATTAAAAGCTAAGACGTGTTACTGCATGTGTATGGTGTGTGTGTGTGTGTGTGTGTGTGTGTGTGTGTGTGTGTGCATGTCTGTGAGACAGTGTGTATGTATGTGTACTGTTTATCTGTTTAATTCAGGCTATTTTCTGAGCTTAGCTTTCTTCTGCCATTGTCACCACAAACCTAATGAAGTAAGCCATTCTGCATTTGAGACATCTCTATTTTAAAGGAAGTGGCTGTTATTATCTAAATTGCACTTGATGTTGCTTATAAGAATATAAGATGTTTTGTAAAAGATGACTGCAATAATATCAGAATTATTTTTCTTCCTTTCAGCTACACAATTAATGCTCTTTTATTCAATATTAGCACATTTGGGATAAATATATACAGAACTTTTAGCACATTATTTTTAACAGCCTGCTGAATATGTGCTAATCACACAGTAAGTGCTGACTTCAAAGAAGAGGAATGTATATTAATTAATATCTTGTAATATGATTTAGATGTTAACCTTAATTCACCATTTTATTCTGTTTGTATCATGCTGAGATTTCACTTTGAAATCCCTTTTTTTATTTTATTTCACACCAGGGAGAGAGGATTAATGGAAATCTCATCCATGTCATCCTGCATAGAATCACCAACTATTCTACTCTGCTTTATTTCTTCCAAGTGCAGAATCATGCATTTGCCCCCTAAAGCATAGCAAAATACCCACTGCACAGAAGACAAATTAATGTTGCTAAAAAAAAAAAAAAAGACAATTTAGAATTATAAAGAACAGACAAAACACCCAACCACCACCAAGAAATAATCCAGCTAACATATACCTTTCATAAACTGAGAATGTGTGCCAAAATCTATAGCTATTAGCTACTTCAGTTGGGAAATGAATAAACCTTGGAATGAAAAAAAAAATGTAAGAAAGAGAAAATCTTCCACTATTGCCCAGGGTCCTCAGCTAATTTTAATGATATTGGAAACAGTTGGAAAGGCAGGGAGATATTGGTAGGGTGAAAACTTATTCATGCCAATGAGTATCTTGTTGAAAGTTTTTATTCATTTATTTACTTTATTTTGTCAACCTTGAATTACACCATCTTCGGTCTGATCTAAGTATGGTATATAAAATCATACATTGCAATGACTTACCTGTCAATGAATACTTCAGCTTCAACCATAACAACACAAGAGCACACAATAGATACAAACTCAAACTTGATTGCAGGAAATAGGACTTCAGCATCAGAGTGGTCAACGTCTGGAATACTCTACCTGACTCTGTGGTTTCTTCCCCAAACCCCAAAAACTTTAACCTTAGACTTTCTATCGACCTCACCCCTTTCCTAAGAGGTCTGTAGGGGGCATGCATAAGCGCACCAACTTACCTACCGTCCCTGTCCTATTGTTTCTTTTTATTTTTCTTATATGTATCCATTTCATGTATTCATAACTATGTTTATACTTATACCTGTTATCTTATAATCGCTTGACAAAATAAATAAAATAAAAAATAAAATAAATATAACAAAGGTTCATTTTCTTATTGTGTTTAAACACAGATTAGTCCTATATATTTCTCATCAAAACATATTAAAATCGCCTATAAAGTAAAGATATGTTTCTTCTGTAGTGTTCCATTCTCACTTTTTTTTAATGCAGAAGTCAGGGGAGCAAATCTTCACATTACTCAGAAAGAAAATTGCACAAACACCTTGGAGGTGGAAAGGTATGGATGGCAACTTGCCACTGAAATGTGAATATCAAGAGAGAGGGGAGGGAAGCTTACATGCCCTAAAGGAATTTGCTCACAGCATTTGAAATGTTCATGCCTTAATTTTCAATGAAGGGACAATTTTGTTGAAATATTGCAATGACTGAGAAATAAAATAACGGAAATATATATATCCATAGTATATAGCCTAAGAGGACTATTTCAGCTTCTACCTCTTTTTCTCCTCACATCACTAAACTCTAGGAAAATATTTCCACTTTACATCTTACAACATGTGAACAGTTTCAACCATATTTCAACTGAGAAATTGTGAACATCCTAGACCAAGCTGAATCCAAAATTGCTGGGGAATTCCTGGAAACTTGGTACTCAGACAAATCAGCCATCAACAGGCACATAGAGATAAACCACATTTACAAACCCCTAAAAATGTCTATGGGGATTCTCAGTCATCCAGGTCATGGTTGTTCAAAAGGTGTTTTTTTCAAGAGGCAACTGGACTTTCTTGGAAGAAGCTTCTTGGATGAGAAGCAAAATGTCTTCAAGGAAAAACAAAGATAATGCAGTTACCTTTTTGAGAAAACCATTGAAAAGAAAAAGTAAAAAAGCTAAGAAGGAAACAAGAAGACCAGAACACATCCACTTCACTACCCAACACCCAGATAAACAGGGAGTAACACTAGATAAACAATTAAGGAGAAAACTATGTCCTGATGAAGGAAATACCAAGGATAAAACTATACCACCATCAACATGGCAAGGCAACCTATTGTATATAAACAAGGAGAAAATCTCACACTCACCAGTAGTGCTGAATTTACCAAATCAGATAGTGAATATCTATTAATTACTAAAATTTTGCAAATAATATTTTTTCATGATCCAGAAAGGCTATTTTAAGTATGTTTAGTATCCCTAAACACACACACACTCTCTCTCTCTCTCTCAACTGACCACAGGAAGAAGTGATAGTTTATCTATAAAAGAGAACTAGAGGGTATCTAATCCTGAAGTCAACCCATTTCCTGTTCTGGATTATGTAAGTTTTCTGTCCACAATAATATTTGCTTAACTTCTTTCTCCTTTTTTATCATCTCATAGATAGCTGTTGTCATGGCAACTCAGTTCCTTAGACTAATGTTACTATAATCTTTCAGAAATCTGTCCAAATTGTTGACATGCAAATTTTTTGAAACAACTCTAAGAAACATTCTGCTCACTTCTATTCCATTAAAAATACATTTGATTCATGCAATGGTTATCCTTCAGATCAGAAATCATCATTCTGTTGTCTTATAAAAAAATCCCAGCTGGTTTTATGTGGTCCTCCTAAACCTAGTTTCAAAAAGGTTCCTTTGAGCAAGCAATTCACATTTCTATCCAGACGGTTTCATTTTTTTTCTTTTTTTTCTAGGAGACTACAGCTAAGGAAAGAGAGTGAGGGAAAAAAGGAACTATTTCCAAAAGAAATCCATGAAGAGTCAAAAGAGAGAGAGAAAAAAATATTAAAGACAAATTCTATGTGGCCTTAGTCATTCTGACTCTACCTTAACCTTGTTTAGAAGAAGTGGATTCTTAAAATAAATGATTGTCCATCTCTAATGTAGACTCATAGAATGCATGTAGTCCTCAATTTAGTTGTTAAGTGTGTTTTCTCCCATCTCCCATTTCTTGCCACAGTTGTGAAGTTAGTAGCACAGTTGGTAAGTGGATATGGCTTTCCTATTGACTTTGCCTAGCAGAAAGTGGACAAAAGTTGATTACATTAGCTCTGGACACTGAGGTCATCATAAATATGGGCCAATTGCCAACCATCCACATTTTGATCACATGACCATGGGAAGGTTGCAATGGTCATAAGTGTGAAAAAAAAGTCTTGTCACTTTTTTCAGTTCTAACTTTGAATGGTCAATAAATGAAAGGTTTTAAGCTGAAAACAAAATAGAAATGAATGAATAGAATGAAATATTCATGTTCAGAGACAACAAAGCTCTTATTTCAAATGATAGAACAGCAAGGCAATGATCTGAAACATAGTTCCAAATGAACCAAGGAACCAGGAAATAATGAGAAAGACTTGGGTATGGTCAACAAACTCCCAAGATTTGATTTCCCCCCCCCCAAAAAAAAATGAGTATCTCGACTATGCAAAGCCTGTAAGGATATGTAAGAACGTTTTTAATCTGGAAGAATGCTTCTGGGAAGAAGAGAGGGAGAGGGAACCCAAATTAATAGAAATATATGTGTTGGCTACAGGAAATGTTTCAAAACCATCAAGGAAGAGTTATAAGGAACTTCCAAACTGGTAAGGGAGAATCTAATTTGTGCTTTTCTTTCATTATCATCCATCATTCATTTCTTTCATTTTCTTTCATTTCTTTCTTTCTTTCTTTCTTTTCTGAATATGTATCAGGTCCAATGAAACCCATAATTTATTTGAAAAATAATAAAAACATGTATGGTAAAAGGTAGAAGTTACCCTTGCACATACGTGCAAGTCGTTTCTGGCTCTAGTATGAGAAGATACTAGAGTATCATACTCTAATATGTATGAGAAGGCACCAACAGACAAATTCCAAGCAGGTTGCTTATCTGTTTCACCAGCATTAATGCCCCAAAACCTTTGAACAAAGTCTTTAACACAGGGCTATTTTGCACAGGGGGGGGGAGGGGGCAATTCTGCAGACAATGAAAAGTTCTAGGGAAACACCCAAAGCAGGAACAAAGTTTGCCTTGTTGTTCTGTTAAATTGTTTATTTCCTATAGCAGCAAAAAATGTATCTGTATTATCCAAAATTATTACTGAATACAAGGAAATGTAAGCCAAGACAAACAGTCCCCAAAGGTGTGAAATACATGGCTAATGATCAATTCAATTCTGTACAGTTAACACGTACTTTTATAATAAAATAATGCAGCTATATATCATCCCCCCATTCAAAAACATAAACAAGTATATGTTTCTCTCTAAGATTAAGTTGTCTATAGTACGCTGTTGTTCTTCAGCTTTCTGGCTTTTTCACAAAGATCAAAACTGGTTGAGTATCAAAGCAGATTCAGAAACCTTTGCTAAGCTTACAATGAAAAGAAACTGTTTGGAAATAGGTGCAATCAAATGGTGAAACCAGCTGGTTTATAAAGGCTGATTCTTGAAGAAAGCACCATTTGAGATCTACTTTAATGTCTTATCTGTATGCAAGGAGGACCACTATATGCCTGGATTGCAGGTAAAGATAACGGAACTGAGACCAAACCACCATGGCTGGTTTATGCCATAATCTTTTTTATTATGTCAGTCATTTTATTATGTTAGTCAGCCAGATGTTTAGACTGAATTTGGCATTTTACCAATCAAAACTTTCCCAAGAACCTTGGATATTCAATTCTTATTCTTATTATATTAATATGAGACAAATCATTGCAATTCTAGAAAGTGTAAAAGAAGTACGAGAAGAATAAGCGAAATATTCAAGCTGATGTTTAGAACTGGTAAAATTAAGTTGCCTTCTTCAGATTATTATTATTTTAATATTGTGATTACAACAATTTGGTAAGATACAAAGGTACAAAAATCTTTTGGCCTGACAGCTAAAGTATCTGTGAGTAAAAACATCTAGTTTCCCCTAAGTATTTCAGGGGGAAATCCCAGGAACTCTCTTTGGTGCATGCACATGTGAGACAAACCAGTACTTCTCAATATGACACAACAGTGCCACCTAAAGCATCTGGTAACCCCAAGCTATCAGCCCTAAAGAAACCAAGTTCACATTTTCTTTTCCAAAACAGCTTTTCTAAGATGATCCTTGGCATTGCTGATGAAAACTCAGCCACATCTTTATCATTCAATCAAAATTTGTTAGAAAGGTGCATCGAACCAACAGATCCATGACATCAGAGACAGAAGATTTTGCTGCACTGACAAAGCAATGTTCAAAGGGGCTGCTATCAGTTGCTTCTGCATTCCACTGAAATGAGTGATCAGATAGAATAGAATAGAATAGAATAATGGAGTTGGAAGGAACCTTGGAGGTCTTCTATTCCAACCCCCTGCCTAGGAAGGAAACCCTACACCACTTCAGACAAATGATTATCCAACATCTTTTTTAAAAAACTTCCAGTGTTGGAGAATTCACAACTTCTGGAGGCAAGTTGTTTCAGAAGCAGGAAGTTCTGCTTAACAGTTTCTACATAGGAGGACAAGATAATTTCTCTTCATCTCCTCTTCATCTCCTCTAAAAATGCTGAATATTGATAATAGGGGAAAAATATTGATCTGGGAACAGACCGTTCTCGAGGACACTTTCCTCCCCTCAGGACTGTGCATTTCTTTTTTTCTAGAATCAAATTCTCCAAACTAGAAGCAATTTGAGGGGTCACAAACATGGTATTTCAGATTACAACAGGCTTGTTTCAGAACCATGCAATCAAAATTGAGCTATTTCTGGAGGATTTGCATTTGGAAGCCAACAACCAAACCACCCAGAATGGTATGGTCCTGGAGGATATTCAATGTGGTCTCGGAGAAACCAAAATTATTTAATTCTGTGGCACATTCCATTTTTGGATCCATTAATTCTGCATTTCCCTACTGGTAATCTAGTTCTTACTTATAGGAGGTGATCAGGTTGAGCTCAAGGGAGGGGTCAAAAGTGTCATCACCCTTGAGTCTCTTCACACCCACAAGAGACCTAAGTCCAGCTCACTCTTGAAGTTACCTTGAATTTCATTGACTTTTATCTACCACCAATTTGCTTTGACTGTTAGTAGTTCAGATTCTTGTAGGGAACATAGCCTTGCAATAAATATTCATCGAACTACCTGCATTTCTGATTTTTTGTGCTTCACAATATTACTCAAAATGTTACAAAGATATTAGATGATCCCATATCTTACAGTTGGATTTGTTTTGAATCTGAACATTGTCACTTTTACTTTTTTTTGTTTGCTAGAAGTCAGTGGCTTCCATTCCTGACACAGGCAACAGAAAATTAAATAAGATTCTACTCAGTTTTCTTAACTATTTCAGTAATTTCATTTGCATTGCACACTTAACAATGAATAATCCATTTTGGGGAGAATTGTGCAATGACTGAGTTCATATAATAAAGTAAATGGAGGTGCAGTTGATTAATTATTATTTGTCATACAAACACAACCATCCACTAGACAATCATGGCTTACTTAAACACAAATTAGTCTGACTCCAACACATATAGGAAACTGTTGTCTCTCCCTTTTGGATCCTGCCTGTGTGGTTTATGAAGTGAAAAAGAAGTCAACTTTGCCACCTTTACTTGGGAAAAGATCAGTTTGATCTTGTTCTCTTATGCAATGAAAACTGGGATTGATGTTTCTTCCTTGTGAATATCCAAGAAAAGTTGTGAACAGTTCAAGGCCTGAGAATCACACATAGCCACTCAATCCATTCTTGCAAGCCCTAACATTGCCAAAAATCAATAAAATTCTGTCCAACTATGTTGAATTTAGAAACACACAATGCCTTAAGTAGATTTAATATTCTTTTTTTAAAAAAGAGGGAAAAGAAATCATCCTAGAAAGAATGAGGTCCTAACACTAATACTTCTGTGTTGGAAGCACCAAAGCATCTCTGTGTTGAAATGATTTGTTGGTGACATCATGGTTGCCCAAGGGAAGCCCAGTTGGAGTCTCCTTTTGAAGTGGTGCCCATTTATCTGCTTGCAGTCACCTGCTTTTGAACTTCTGGGTCACCAAAGCTGAAGTATGTGATGGGACCTCACCCTGCCTCATGGCAGTAGCAAGTCTGCTGATCGTCATCCCAGCCTCCTAAACTCATTAGCCATTGTGTTTCTTCACCATAAAATCCTGTCCCTATCCATATATGTCTCCCATTATTCACTGCTGATCTAACCACTGCACTCTACAGTCTTCCAAAAATTGTACTTATGGTCTCTTAAATAAGAACCTGTTGCCCATTTCTACCCTGAATAGTCCAATATGGAATCTACGAAGCCCTCAAATTATCAAGACACAGTACAAGCTTTTTCATTTTTAGATAATGGTACAGTGTTATATGCAAGATAAAGAGTGAGAACATTAATCTTTCCAGCATCCCGCAAATAAAAGGCTTCTTTTTTTCTCAAGATCCCCGAGTTTTCTTTGCAGAGTGCTGGAGAGATTAATTCATTCACCCTTCTATCTTGCTTATAACTTTGTGTCATTATCTAAAAATGAAATGGCTTGTACAACATCTTTGTCGCTTGAGGGCTTTGCAGCAGACACAAGTTTGCTACGTCCAGGGCATGCAGCATCATACAGCAATATTATTTCAAAGCATCAATGTTTCATGTGGGAAGGAAGGAGGAAGGAAAGAAGGAAGGAAGGAAGGAAGGAAGGAAGGAAGGAAGGAAGGAAGGAAGGAAGGAAGGAAGGAAGGAAGGAAGGAAGGAGGAATGTCTTTGTATTTCCTTAGATTGCTTAAGTATTTATTTCAATTTTCTTTTTTGTAATATTTTTGAGCTGAGTTGCTGGTTGGAGGCAATACAATTGTTAATGTTAATTTGTTTTCTGTCACATCCTTCCACATTTTAAGGCCCCCATGTTTCAGATAGGAAAAAGCCCCAAAGGAGGACAATTCTTAGGATTTCATAAAAGCACAAGAACTATATGAGTCTGAAGTCCATTGAAGGAATTGAATTCATCTTTGCCAACTCATGATAAATGAGTTGGCAAAGATAAATGGAAGACCACTGGGTCCACCCATGAAAATTTCTTAAAAGCTCTTTTCCTCTTGGAATAACATTTGAAAACAAGTTCTTGAATAAGAACTGGTAGAAAAAGAGAAACACAAAGAGAGAAAGAGGGGAAAACAGTATTGCTATTTGTTCCTTCCCTTTTTCTATGCAATTGTTCCAAATTTTAAACAAACCATCCATCTGTTCTGTTTTCCAAACTTGGACCAAATAAGTGTTTCATTTTTTGTTTGTTTGTTTGTTTATGTATGCTTCTGAATCAGTGTCTGTGAGTACCTGGGCTAGTGTGATGACCCGGGGCATGGCACAAAGGCAACACAGTCACATTAGTAAGAAGAGTCCCTTTGATACCTCCAACTTTGCCCCCAATGTCCAGGTTACCTTTGGCTGGAGAAAAAAACTCTCCCAGGAGCAGTCTTTAAGTGGAGGAAATTCAGTCTGAAAACAAAGTACATATAAACTGTAAATAAAAATCCACACAAACCATGCTGCAGTAATTAACTGGACAGGGCAGGATAAGGCATTCCAGACTTGAAAGGCCAGCAAAACACACACAGTTGGGAAGATGCCAGGAACCCAGATAAGCTTCGACAATAACAGATAACTCACAATTGGCTTCCAACAAGTTGCTGCACGCAGCTTCCCTTTTTAAACACTGTGTTCCCAGCTGCAGCTAATGAAGGGAATCAGGGCCCTTTCCTCCCCCATAGGCCACACAACCCATGTTGCTCTCTTCTGCATTCCTCCCTGCATGCCCTAGGATGAAGAGGGGGTGGGCCTGGATCTTCCTCTGAATTCTCTCTGCCTTGCTCTACCTCTTCCCTGCTCTGCCCAGCTGAACTTTGCCCTTCTCCAGTTTCTTCCATAGCCAACGGAGCCACACTCTGACTCCCTGTCAGCTGCTCGGCCTCCCTCTTGGAATCAGATTCCGACAAGTGCATGACAGCTAATCCATGCAGTTTTCTTGGCAAGCTTTCTTGGAAATGGCTTCCTCTTGACTTCTTCTTCCTAGGGTGGTCGGTCATCCAGTTGATTTTGTGCCTAAGGTGGAATTGGAACTCATGGTCTTCCAGATTCTAGCCTGGAGCCTCAACAACTACACTAAACTAGATCACAGTTGCTTTATGGAAGCTCCAAAAATGGACATGAAAGCAATAGCTCCTTCTTGCTGTTTTTTCTTCTCCAATTTCTGATAGTCAGAGCTCTGGACCATGAATTTCCTTTAGCTATTATGGCCTTTCACTTTGGCTTCTATGATTTTGTCTTCTTTAGCATAATCTCTTAAAGCTATTAAATCTCCTATCTTGGAGCATTTCTTTTATCTCTTTCAAATCTGTCACCAAATTCACTAAATGTCTTCGATGAAAAAGTAGGATTTTTCTCCATTATAAATTCTCTTCCCTTTTCTCCATTCCGTGAATCACTTTTAATTTTTATTACGGTAACTTATAATTACAAATAATTATTAGCAGATAATAATTTGGGGGAGATGTATTTCTTTTATTCTTTAAAATTGTAATAATAATTGATGGTGTTACTTTTGTTTTTTAAGCATGTGCTAAGATTACACTTGTGAAATTGTCTTGAAGCTTTGACAATTAAATTAAAGTTGGGCTCCAAGTCAGGAATTTATCGAAATTGGAAATCCTCTGTTATTAGAAGTATAATTATACTAGAACAATTTAGGAAAAATAAAGTCTCCCTCTTGGACTTATGAGTTGAAGTTGCTGTTTGGGGATGAAGCTTGAAAAACACACCCTATGTATTAAATATTTCTCCATCTGTATCTCTGTATAACAGAAATGATAATCTTGAGTTTCAAAAGACAAAACACAGATATACACACACTAAGTTACCTGCCTTTCAAACCTCAAAGCTATCTAGAGCACCACTGCATGTTTAATTCTGAATTTTCTGTATTTTATGAGAGAGTTTCATTTCAAGCATAAGAACAAAGTATGTATAGAAATAAAATTGAATAAACATACAGGTTCAATTATGGCAGTAGCTTGACAATGTGCATATCAAAAAAGGACAAAAATGCAAAGTTATAAAGTTATACATTGACATGAAATATAAAAAAATGCAGAATACCTTTGCAAAATATACTTTTCACAAATGGGGTGATTTAATGTAGACCACTGCTGTTGCATAAACTTAGTTATTCTTCAGTGGGTATGTTTTATTGGTATATCCACTTGAGAGCGTGGCATTCATTGTATGTCTAGAACTTGCAACATGTCTAGTAAATTCTGAGCAATTAATGTAGAATCTTCAGCTTAAAAGTATTTTTAAAATTATTTTCAAGACTCTCCTGATTTCACCTCCAGCCTTCCACTGCATTGACAGTTTTTTTTTTCCCTTACAAGAAAATACTTAACATTGACTAAAAGCATGAAGAAAGCCAGTGAATGTGGCAGCAACAGGAAAGCTATTAAGAATAGTAACTGGCTCAACTTTTGAGTCTTGAATTTTCTGCTACATCAAAGGTTAAAAGGCAGAATTAACTGTTTACACTGAACTGCCTTTACAGCCATTTGTAGTTGGAGCAATTCAGTGAGACATGCACACAATACTTAAGAACAATCATCTCAGATTGAGGACTTGCAAAGGAAAGAGGCTAAACACCTATTACTCTGAGCTTCTACTGTGCATTCGGTTGGGAAAAAGGACACTTTGAAAATGTTTCTCAGGGTTTTTACACAACTGCCTTCACGCAACTGTCCTCCTATCTCATTTTCTGTAACGCAAGTGAGTAGCTAAGATTTCCCTCTCTACAGCTACATGGACAATTGCTGCAAGCCATAATGGCTATTATGTTACCACCTGGATCAAAGGTGTCTTGCCTATGAATTATCAGTTACTGAAAAACAACACGGAGTCACAACTACTATGGGAACCAGAATACTAAGCTAGAATGTCCCAAAGGTGCTTTTTTTTTTTTTGAAAGGCCACTGAAAATGTTTTGCTTCTCATCCAAGAATCTTCTGGATTATTCTGGATAAAAAGGACCATTTGTTTGGAAGAGACTTAACAGAGGCCATCTATGTTAACATGGAGGAGCCTTCTCTCAACAGAGGAGGAAAGATAAGACACTACCTGTCTTCTGCCTACAATATAGTCCCATGATGGCGAACCTATGGCATGCGTGCCAAAGCTGGCATGCAGAGCTATTTGTGCTGGCACGTGAGCTGCAGGCAAACTTACCTCACTGTGTATGCGCGCAACTGCCAGCTGATTTTCGGCCTACCAGAGGCTTGAGGAAAGCCTTCGCAGGCCGAAAAGCAAGCCCATTTTGTCATTTCCTGTATTTCTGGAAATACCGGAAGTGATGAAATGGGCCCATTTTTCAGCCTGCAAAGGCTACAGAAGTTTTCTTTAAGCCTCTGGGAAGCCAAAAAGGCCTCAAACGGGCTGAAAATCAGCTGGGAGGTGCAGTGCAGGTAAGGGTGGTGGTGGCGGGGGATGGCACATGCATGTGCAGGGGGAGTGGGGGGGGCGTGCATTGCCTTCTGGGTGCTGGCAGGTGAGCGCACGCACACTTTTTGCCACAGGAGCCCAAAAAGTTTAGCGACCACTGATATAGTCCTTTCTGAAGTTCTGAGAAGATTCTACCTTCATTTGCAATCTGATACAGTTGATCCTGAGGGGTTAGATAAACCCCCAAATGGCCTCAAGAGCTCTTAGGGAGAGTGATAATGACCAGATGACTGCAGAGAAAATGCAATCTTCCACGCCCTTCCCTCCTATTCCTGTTAGAACTAATCTTTCCATCGTGCCTACTATCCCCGCCAGAAGCAAAGAAGCTTCTTGGATGACAAGGAAAACATCGCTGTTTCCTTCCTCAGGGGAAAAATAGTCTGGTTGCCTTTTGGGAAAAAAAACAAAACAGTTTTGGGACAGCTATAACTCGGATGAATGAGTATCTCCACAGACACTAAGATAGAAGGGTATGTGTGGCATGATTTGGAAGAGTTCCTAAGGAACTCTGAAATAGCTTTACTGCTGTTTGATGCAAATGAAAACAGCCCTGTTGTCCTAATATTATTCCTGCATATATTTTTTTCCTTTTTCTAATTTCTTCTGTTGAATGGGAGAAAATCTCCTTTTAAAATCTCCTTTTAAAGAGAAGAGAAAAAAAAATCATTGACATTTGTAGGAGGTAAGATGGTTTCCTCGCCAAGTAATTGCGAGAAGATTGATGAGCATGTTTCCCTTTTTTCACTGGGCAATCACCCTTTCAACAGCCTTATTAGGTTCTGGCATGTATTTCAATAAAATTCCTAAGAAAGAAATCAGAAGGAAATGTGTCTCATTGGGCAGTCAGGGTGAGCCATGGAAATATATGCATGCATGCATACTTTCACACACACACACACACACACACACACACACACACACACACACACACACACACATCAGAAAACAAAACCAACTATTGCCTTCTCCATTATGTCCTTTGATCAAGTGCACTGAAAAGCATTGTAAAGAAATTCAAAAGAAAATACTCAAGCACTCTGAACAAAATGTAGAAAACAGACATTTCTTTTGCTAGGGGGAAAAAACACTTTTTTTTAGAAAACCCTTTTGAAAACTCATGCAGACTTCACTATAGCATTATAAAATGATAGCAAACTAAGCATGGGTTTCTTTTAAAACCAGGCAGTAGGGAAAATTACTTCAAGCACCATTCATGGGAAGGATTAGATGGACTAATTATTATTATTTTTTTAATTCAAGCTAGTAAAATTAATGGACCCAAATCTGATAGTGGTTTGGGCATCCCCATCTACTCCTATCTACTGAATCATTGTTTTTATAAGGGGGGAATCACATTGGCATAAAACAAAATTCCACTGATCTTGATTACTGTGAGAAGAAAGTAAATGGAAACGAGTCTCAAATAATCACTGTCACCTCTCAGTCCATAAAATATTATCTTCTCATTCAGTGTTCTCCATAACAAGCTATTCTGATCTCAAAATGACATCGTCACAATTTCATTGCCTCAGTGGTTGCATCATTTCCACCATTACAGAATCACATGCACGTCGTTATTGGCTTTCATCCCATCTTGGGGTGCTCAGCTTCTTATTTTGCAAACATCTCAGTCAAAAGATGAGGTGCTGACAACTCTACTCCTGCTCCATATAATAAGTCTCCAGATCATCACCATCTTCTCTATAGTCGCTGAAACTCAAACTAGGAAAGGATGAAGAAATAGTGATATATTGCGTAAACTTCCTGCCAAGTTTTTTTTTTTTTTTTTTTTTTTGCGAGCTTCAAGAAAAATCTTATTTTCCTGATGATAGAAATGTACAGCTTAACTCAATAAACTTTTCATTTGATGAACAACATCTTACCCAGGAAGCTATCTTTCATATGCTTTGCTTTGAATAGTAGCCATTATTAACATTCACTCAATATTCCGTATTTTCTTTGTTCTTTTCTCTTTTTAGTGCCAAGTGTTTGCATTTTCTTGCCAACATGGTGGCAAAAACATGTAAATGTCTAAGCCATAGCCTTTCAGTGCCATGGGGTATAATTAAAGGAGCTTAACATATTAAGCACACGTTTGAGTCATGGACACCAACACAATAATGGAGAACTCCTATGCCAATTTCGACAGAAGCAGTTGAAAGGAGCAAAGGCATTCAAACTACAGAAGAGCTGGAATTGACAAGCCAGCTCAATCTCAACTTTACAAATGCTTCTGGGCCCACTCCAGTTAGTACAGACGATTGCTTTTTAGAGCTGATTGTGCTGGCTGTCAGAAAAAGAGCATCATTGGCCTCTTACACTCAGTGTGGATGGCTGTACTTCTGCTTTAAAACTGCAATAGGACAGTCTATTGTTGTTAGATCCAAGACATGACACAACACTGAGAATAAAGCATCCAGGCATTTTTCCAAGTAAACATTTATGGGCAGATAGCTTTGACAGCTTTATAGAAATTGCTGAAAGTCACATTGTTGGCTACCTTCAAATGAAACAAAATTTCCTCGGAATGTCTATGGGCATGTATACAGAGAGAGAAAGAGACAGAGAGAAAATTTGCAAAGGAAACTGAGAAATGGTAAACAGGACTTTACAAAACCTTCTTTGGTTCCTAGTTAGCATGGTGAATAGCGAGGAACATGGAAAGATTTCATTTCTCATTTGAAATGTCACAATCTGTCATTATTATATAATTATATTTCCTGTACTTTATTCTAATAATTCTGTGAAGTAACAGGCTATTAAAAAATATGATGGCTCAGATCATGTCATTTATTTTCACAACAATGTGTGGATTTGAAGCTGGGTCTACATGATTCTGTCCACCTTTATTATAATGTGAAAAAGATCAATAAAGCAGCAGACTTTATTTGTGCAATTTAATTAATATTCATTTTTTATCAAAATCTGAAGGATGAATTTGAAATCTTCAGGTATTCTCCTT